>NC_081557.1:97840975-97922478 GCF_022355385.1 Mustela nigripes
AATTCTTTCTTCTGCCTCATTTATCCTAGCAGTGAGAGCCTCCATTTTTGATTGCACCTCATTAATAGCTTTTTTGATTTCAACTTGGTTAGATTTTAGTTCTTTTATTTCTCCAGAAAGATCTTTTATATCTCCCGAGAGGGTTTCTCTAATATCTTCCATGCCTTTTTCGAGCCCGGCTAGAACCTTGAGAATTGTCATTCTAAACTCTAGATCTGACATATTACCGATGTCTGTATTGATTAGGTCCCTAGTCTTCGGTACTGCCTCTTGTTCTTTTTTTTGTGGTGAATTTTTCCGTTTTGTCATTTTGTCCAGTTAAGAGTATATGAAGGAGCAAGTAAAATACTAAAAGTGTGGCAACAACCCCAGGAAAATATGCTTTAACCAAATCAGAAGAGATCCCCAATTGTGACGGGGGAGAAAGGGGATAAAAAGAGGTTCAAAAAGGAAGAAAGAAAAAAAAAGGAAAAAAGAAACGAATTAAAAAAAGAAAACGAATAAACAAAAATATATATATATTAGATAAACTAGTTAAAAAACGTTAAGAAAGAAAAGGGTAAAAGTTAAAAAGAAATTTTACCAGAAGGCAAAAAAAAAAATGAAAAAGAAAAAAATTAAATTACCTGCAAGACTGAAAAAAATCACTGGGAGAAAAACCATAAGTTCCGTGCTTTGCCTTCTCCTCCTCTGGAATTCTGCTGCTCTCCTTGGTATTGAATCCGCACTCCTTGGTAGGTGAACTTGGTCTTGGCTGGATTTCTTGTTGATCTTCTGGGGGAGGGGCCTGGTGTCTTTGCCCCAGGCGGAATTGCACCGCCCTTACCAGGGGCCGGGCTGAGTAATCCACTCGGGTTTGCTTTCAGGAGCTTTTGTTCCCTGAGCACTTTCCGTAGAGTTCCGGAGGACAGGATTACAAATGGCGGCCTCCTGGTCTCCAGCCCAGAGGAGCCAAGGGCCCGGGGCCCCACTCCTCAGTGCACCCTCAGAGAACAGCGCCCAGTTACTCCTGTCTGCCTGACCTCCGGCCGCGCTCCGAGCTCACCGAGCCTGCGGCTGGTTCAAGGTAAGCCCGAGCTGTGAGCTTACTGTCGGCTCTGTCTCTGTAGCCGGCTTTCCCGTTCCAATACCCGCAAGCTCTGAGACACTCAGACACCCCCGATCCTTCTGTGACCCTGCGGGACCTGAGGCCACGCTGACCTTGCGAGGGCTTCGCCCCGGTTTAGCCTCTGGAGTGATGTTCCTCAGTGGAACAGACTTTTAAAAGTCCTGATTTTGTGCTCCGTTGCTTCGCCGCTTGCTGGGAGCCAGCCCCTCCCCCCAGGTTCTATCTTCCCATCGCTTTGGATTCATTTCTCCGCCGGTCCTACCTTTCAGAAAGTGGTTGTTTTTCTGTTTCCAGAATTGCTGTTCTTCTTCTCTTCGATCTGCCGATGGATTTTCAGGTGTTTGCAATCTTTAGATAAGCTATCTAGCTGATCTCCTGCTAGCTGATGTAGTCTTAGCCTGCTACTTCTCTGCCATCTTGACTCCTCCCCCAGTTACTGTGTTTCTATTTAAAAATTCCACATGTTCATTGTTGGGACATAGGAAAGCAACTGACTTTTATATATAAACTGTATATTTTACACCCTTTCTATAATCACTTATTGCATCCAGGAGTTAGCTGACTTTTTTTTCAATGTTCTACATAGATGATTGTTCCACTTGAAAAGAAAGAAAGAGAGAAAGAGACAGAGAGAGAGAGAGAAAGAAAGAAATTTTTATGTTTTCCTTCCAATTTGTATACCTTTTTCCTTTTCCTGCCTTATGCATTAGCAAAGACTTCCAGTATGATGTTGAAAGGTGTAGTGAGAGGGAACATCTTTGTCTTTTACCTGATCTTAGTGGGAGCTTTGAGTTTCTCACCATTAAGTATGATGTTAACTGTATATGTGTGTGGGTATGCATATATGTATATGCACATATATATCTCACATATACATAAGCATACATAACTGAATACATCACTACTATTATTTTTTAACAAGTTATTATGTCACATTAGTTAAAAGTAAGAAAAAAGGTTTTATTTTATCTTCACTTGTTCTCTTTGATGTTTTTCCTTTTCTTATGTAGCTGTGAGTTTCTGATCTGTGTTATATTCCTTCTTTCTAAAGAATTTCCTTTAACATTTCTTGTAAGGCAAGTCTATTGGCAAGAAATTCCCTTAATTTTTCTTTGTCTAAGTTTTTATTTCTCCTTCACTTTTTAATAAAAACTTTCAGGGTGCAGAATTCTAGGTTGGCATTTTTTTTTCTCTCAATACCTTAAATACTTTACTCCACTGTCGTCATGTTAGCATGGTTTCTGAGAAGTCACATGTAATTATCTTTGCTTCTCTTTAGGTAAGGAGTCTTTTACCTCTGGCTTTGTTTACTATTTTTTCTTCATCTTTTATTTTCTGTAATTTGAGAAGGATACACTTAGGTGTAGTCTGTTGGTATTTCTCTTACTTGGTGTTGTTTAGCTTCCTGGATCTGTGGTTTCATGTATGACAGTATTTGGGGGAAATTCTCAGTCATTATTGTTTCAAACATTTCTTCTGTTCCTTTCTCTTCTCCTTCCCACTGGGTATTCCAATGGGTATCCTCATTATGTGTATGTTACATTTTTATAGTTGTCCCATAGACCTTAGAGACTACATTCTGCTTCAGCCTCCGTTCTCTTTCCTTTTTGGTTTTCAGATATTCTGTGAATATATTCTTTAGCTCAGAGAGTCTTTCTTCAGCCATGTCTAATCTAATGAGCCCATCAAAGACATCCTTTCTGTTACTTTTTTTTCCTCTCTCTCTCCTTTTTTTACCTCTAGCATTTCTTTTGGATTCTTTCTTAGGATTTCCATCTTTCCGCTTACATTGCCCATCTATTCTTGCATTGTCTACTTTATCCAGTAGAGCTCTTTGTATATAACTCATAGCCATTTTAAATTCCCAGTCTGACAATTCCAATGTCCCTGCCATGTCTGGATGTGATACATACTCTGTCTCCTCAAATTGTGTGTGTTGGGGGGAGGGAGTGTTGTTTTGTTCCCTTTTTGTTATGCCTTATAACTCTATCTTGATAGCTAGACACGCTGTACTGGATAAAAGGAACTGCAGTAAATAGGCCTTTAATAATGTGCTGGTGAGGTGTTGGGAAGGAAAAACATTCTATAGTCCTATTATTAGGTCTGTGTTTTAGTGAGCCTATGCTTCTGGACTGAACTTCACAAGTGTTTCTTGGGGTTTTTTTCTCTCCCCTCTTAGGTGGAACAGGATGGCTAAGGAGGGCTGGAATGGGTATTTCATTTCCCCGGGTTACTTAAGTTCTAATATAAACCAGGTAAGGCTCTGGTTAACTAAATTTCCCTGAAAGGCAGGTGTTACTAAGAAAACAGAATGCTCTGGTGTATTTCAAAATGGTTCCTTTTGGGGACACCTGGGTGGCTCACTCAGTTAAGAGTTTGCCTTTGGCTCAGGTCATGACCCCAGAGTCCTGAGATCGAGTCCCATATCAGGCTCCTTGCTCAGTAGGGACCCTGCTTCTACCTCTGCCTCCCACTCCCCCTGCCCTTCACTTGCACTGGGTATCTCTCTTACAAATAAATAAATAAAATATTTTTTTAAAATGGCTCTTTCTCTCCCTCTCTCAGTTGAAAGCCCTCAGGAATTTTTCTCTGATACTTAGTATCCTAACAATCTTACAGTGTTGTGGGACCCCCCTACCCAACACTACCATGTCTAGGTCCCCTTGGAGACTTTAACTTTATGAATTGTTCACACTGAGCCTATAGCTATTCATCAATTACAGTCAGGTTTTCCTACACTGGCACAGCAGCAGCTTCTGCTTGTGAGTGTCTGCATCAGGAATCCCTGGCTCCCTTTATTTTCCTGTCTCTCCAGTGTTGTGTGCAGCACTTTGTCTTGTGTGTTCCCCACCTATAGATCCAAAAAGAGTGGTAAATATTTCAGTCTGTTTTATGTGTTTTTAAGCTCTAGTGGTGACTTCCAACCTCCCTTTATAGGAGCCAGAAATTAGATAAGTTGGTTTTCATGCCTGAATAAGTGAAGAAATCTTTCTTCATCCTTTCATTCATTCAACAGATACTTACTGGGCACCTCTAACTTGCTCAACAGCATTCTAGGCACTAACAATATCACATTGATTTGGGTCCTCATTTTAAGCTTGCAATCTGTTTTTTAATTTGTTATTTCATCTTTAAGCTCTTATCCATTGAATACTGGTTCTCATTAAGCTCCAGAGAATGCAGCATTTATGAGTTATTTTCTGTTCCTTTAGTTTATATTTTCATTTGGTTGGACTCTATTTTTTGCATGCAGTGCATGATTTCATGTTGTGCTATAGTATTTCTGCATCACTGCCACATCACTTTGTTTCGTCTTGCTCATTCTTTGCTCAAAGATGAAATAACAGATGGAAAGAGGGCTGCAAGTTTAAAATGAGGACCCAAATCAATGTCATTACAGAGCAAATAAGTAAACTACATACAAAACTTAACTTTAAGATCTAAAGAACATCCAGTGTTTTGGGTAAATTAAAAACACCCAGCACCCCTCTGGAAGCCACCAGTTTTTTCTCTACATTTGAGAGTCTAAGGGTTCTCGTCCTTTTTTCTTTGTTTATTTGTTTTGCTTCTTAAATTCCACATATGAGTGAATTCATATGGTATTTGTCCTTATCTGACTTATTTTGCTTAACATTATACTCTCTAGATCTATCCATGTTGCTGCAAGCATCAAGAATTCACTCTTTTTTATGACTGAGTAATACTCCATTGCATATATATTCTACATTTTCTTTATCCATTCGTCTATTGATGGACATTGAGTTCTTTCCATAATTTGGCTATTCTAAAAAATGCTGCAGTAAACACATTTTTATTACCATACCATCTTCTGTGATTTTTCATTGCAAATATGCAACAATTGATTTTCATTTATAATTTAAATAGGATTTAAGGGAAACGATTTAAGTTTCATACTTTTAAGAATCAGAACTGGACTGAAATGCTGTTGCCCTACTGATTAGCTGAGCAATTTTGCACAACTTACCAAACCTACTCATGCACTCTGCTCCCTTATCTCTACAATATCAGCACAGACAATAATCAACTGTGCTGCAGATATAGCCGTGAAACAGGAGCAAAATTAAAAGGGCTAATTTCCACAAGTGCTCAGGGAGGATTATAACATGAACATGTTGACAGAGCTAACAACATGCAGTAAGTTGAAATGCCTAGGAAAAACAATGAGAAAAAAGAAACCTGAAGCGCTATGTGGGGAGAGGTGTCACAGACTGTCCTTACCCTTGAAGAATGGGGAAGAACATTAGGCATGTGACAGACAACAAATGATAATCAGTTAATTAATTTAATCTGGCTCACAGAGCAACCTAAACTTTGATGAAAAATAGACATCTCTCCTTTTAGCTGTTTCTTATTAAAATATCAGGTTGCTTTGTAAAATATACTTTAAAAATAACTAAGCTAAGCCTCTCACCAGCAAGCAAGCTTACCCATGGACTAAGTGGAAGGGTTTAGGGGCATATCTAGTTTGATCTCACATGAAATGAATGGAACATAATTGAGGATGTTCTTCAGCCACAGGGAACAAAAAGAAGACCATACCATCAGGTGTAGTGGTTATGAATATGAATTTTGGGTGTCCTGGGTTTGATTCTGGCTCTTCCACTCATAGCCATACAATCTCTGATAAGTACTTTAATATCTCTGAGCTCTTCACTTATGTAGTGGACATAAAAATACAAAACATTAAGCTTGTCTCAAGGATTATGATAGTGTGTGAAGTGCTTAGCTTAGTGTTTTGACTACAAATCCTTTTCTCCATATCCTTCAAAGTTAACTCTCAATAAGTGATACCTATTATTAATATAATACTGTGACATCATAAGCATATGGCCTTTGGACTCCATCAGATCTGGGTTCAAGTTCTGGCACCACCACCTTTTGATTAATGACCTTGGAAAGTTGTTTTTCTCTTTCATCTTTTTATTCATTTATTTTTAAACTTTCTTTTTGTTTATTTATTTATTTTTGGGAGAGAGAGAGAGAGATAGAAGATCTTAAGGAGGCTCCACATCCAGTGTAGAGTCTGATGCAGGACTCAATCTCATGATCCTGAGATCAAGACCTGAGTCAAAATCAAGAGTCAGATGCTCAACCAACTAAGCCACCTAGGCACCCCTCATTTTCATATTTAAAATGAGTATAATAATACAAATGTCTTTGGTGATGGTAGAGGTTAAATGAGATAATAAATGTAATGTATATCCAGTACATGAGAGGCATTCAACAGATGCCAGTCATTTTTATCACTTTCCCTAAAGAATAATATCTAAATTTTTACAATAGAATCCAAGGTCCTTCTAGTCTGGCCAAGCTCTTTCTCCAACCTCAGCTCTTAACATTCTCCTTCTATACTCTGCTTCTTCCTTTCTTCCTCCTCTGCTTTTCCTAACTCCTCTGTCTCCTACTTCATAACCTTTCACTCTTAGAACTGGGATTCTGATAAGGAAATAGCCCCCTTGAGATTCTAACCAAAGGATAAGAAAGTCCCAATGTCTGATCTTGGTAATTAGGTTATAACCTCTCTTATATCAAGGTTCATAGTCATCTTGGGGAGGGCTTGATCTCTTACAACAGTGAGACACTATCAACTTTTTCTCTTCCAGAAAAATTCTATTAATTTCTCTCTCTCTCTCTCTCTCTCTCTCACACACACACACACACACACACACACACTTGGTATTTGTCATTCTTCTCTGGCCTCATTATCTCTCTTGTCAGTATTTCATCTGCCACTACCTTAGCTGTTAGTAGTTCCCCAGCACTAGAGACAGGGGAGATTATGACAACCATGAGCATTAAATGTAATAACAACAGCTACAACTCAGTTTTAGCTGTTGTCTTGGAGAAATTTAGCCCGGTTTTCCATGTGAAATATCTTGATTTTTAAGGTTGATAACAAGTTTGAAAAAGAAAAAAGCACTATGCTGAAAAACATGCCTGAATTCACTCTGTGGTCCATCAGGTCGCAGTCTCTGCTCTGGGATATTCAGATAGCACTGCCAATGATTCTAATGTCCATTTTAGGGCTTACAAAAATGACGCCTGTGGACCTGACTATATTCGAAGTGCCTGGCACAGTGTCTGGCACATGGCAGACACACAATAAATATATATTGGATAAATGAGTCGTGCAGACATCCCCTTTCACAGTTAAATTTATTCACTGTTACTCAATCTAATGGTTGGCCAAACATTTTGGTTTCATTCTTAGACTAGTTCCTGTTAAAGGTCTGCTATTGGTGTTTCCCAGCTGTTAAACTACGCTATTTTTAGTACTTTGCTTTACAGTTTATTTCAAAATATGTTGGATGCATCCTGCTTGTGTCAGACCTGGTCATCACACTCCTTCAATTGCCTTGTCATCAGTATTGTTTTCTGGCTTCACACTTACTACAAGGTAACATTCCCAGTGCAGGGAAAATGCTTTTACTGTCTAAGGAATGAGAGGACCAATCTACCATTTATTTCTCCCACATCAGAGCATCTTCCTTAAAGTGTATAGAGAATGAAAATGGTTATTTTTACTATTTCACTCATTCATTCAAAGCTAAGCCATTGGGGGAAAAATTATTCAGAGTATAACTCTGTGCTTGGCACACAAAAAAAGAGAAGACAAAAAATGACCTTTAATTTCAAGAAGCTTACAGTCAAGTAAAACAGACGGAAACAGCCTAGTACAATGTGTGCTGCAAGGAGAAGGAAGCACACAGGAGAGGCAGGATGGACAAGTGGTTAAGAGCATTGATTCTGGAGCAGACTCCCAGGTTCCAAATTTGGCTTCTCTACTTACCAGCTGTTTGAAGAAGTTACCTAACATCATTATGACTTGGGTTTTCCCGTGCGTAAAATGGGTGTAAGGGAATCTAGATTGTAGTTAAGATTTAAATGAATTAAAATGGGTAAAATTCTTAGACTAACTAGTACCTGGTATAAAGTAACTCAATAAATGTTATGTTACTACTACAAAAGGTGCACTTAACCTTATGTGTGTGGTTGGTGTGTGGCAGTAGCTAGGTAAAAAGAAAGAAAGATTTTCTTGAGGTACTTACAGATATAAGTCCTAAAGATTTCTTTCCTCAACAAATACTTACCAGGTATTTGCTCTGCACCAGACCCTAGAGGAATACATGTAAAACAGGGAAGGAAAACTTCCTAGGCAACAAGAACAGCAAGTTCAAAGCCATGAAGATGTGAGAGGTCAAGGCGTTCTTGGAAGTGCACATAGTTCAGTGTGAGGGAGAACAGGGCTAGAGTTGAAGTAGAGCAGAAGATAAGACAAAATGTAGACAGCCTTGTATATCACACTGAGCATTTGCTATTTATTCCACGGACATATGAGCCAAGGAAGGTTTTAAGTTCAGGAGTGACTGTGATCTTATTTGTGTACTTTACAACATTACTCTGGTGATAATATTAATCTGAGCAAACACAATGTTCTTTAGGAAGTGAGATCTCCCTCAAAACTCCTTACAAGAGAGGATGGTTTTCTATGCAAATCAAAACTAACGGAATTTTAAATAAGAACACTTACAAATTCTAAAGTGAAAGTGAGTTTTTCACATGTGATTAGAGCATGAGATATCATCTCAGAAAGAAACACCTGATAATCCACAAAACTCTCAGCATAAAATAACAATCCAAGCCTGGCCCTTCTGGACTAATCTCATATCCTTTTTGTGTCTTGTTCATTCATTTAATCAACATTTATTGTGCCAGACACTGCTCTAGACACCTGAGATACAACAGTAAACAACAATAACAAAAAGATTTCTGACCACTGGAAGATAGGCAGATAATAAACACTAAAGATAATAAGTTAATTACATGAAATATTAAAAGGAGATAAGTATTATTGAAATTTAAAAAATGAACCAGTGTAAGGAAACTGGGATTGTCCATTCATGATAGGAAACATAATAATACCATGATTTCAGCACAGATGAAAGGAACTGCAAAGCTGTCTGCAGTACAAAATCCTTGGTAAACTCTATAGTGGGTACAAAGTCCTCTCATGACACATGGGTCTAAGCTTCAGAAAGAGAGCTACCCCTGAAAAATTGCATCTGTGCACCCATATATATATATGAACAATTTATAAATGTGTGTATATATATTATATAAACCAAGATTTTTACAGCCTATGTAAGTTTGTTTTGAACAATGTGATATGGACAAGGCTTAAAATGGGCTGAGACATTTTCTCCCCATTACTTCCACAATAAACAATGCCAGTGTTTGGGGGTGGGGTGTATGTAAATGTGTGTGTGTGTGTGTGTGTGTGTGTTTTGGATAGCATCTCCTGCTTGGAACAGAGCCAGCCAGAGCCCTATTCTTCTACAACCTGTCTTGATAACAGCCCAACCCCACAGGAACCTCAATTAAAAAAAGAAAAATCACAAAAACAAACAAACCTCCTTCAACAACATAGTATCATGGAATGGTGTGTCCTTCCTCGCTAATCCACCCTTCATGTAGTCCTGACTCCAAGGGAAGAATGCCACCTACCGAATCATCCGCACCAGTCAGTCGGTCCTGCAAAGTGCAACCCTCGACTCGCCCGGGGTTGGCTCCAAATCCCCTCCCTCTGATTATTCTCTGGCTTTAAAAAAAATTTGCCACTATTTGGGCTGTCAGGAAGTTATGCTCTCGGTGCAGATATCTGATAAACACTTCCACATATTGTAGCCTTCTCAATGGCAAAGCCAAATTTCAGGGTCCTCTCTCTTGCCTGCATTTTCCTTAATTGCTCTTTGACGTTTGGAATGCCCGCGTCTTTGCAGCCGCAGACAGCGGAAACTGCTGGTGCAAATTGTGCCGAGGCTGCTGACCTGCGGCTGCAGATGCCAAGGAGGGCTACCCCAACACGCTAACGTTCAGGATTGCTCAAGAGGTCAGGCGGTGCTGGGGGCTTCCCAATGTGCACAGCCGCGGCACCCTGCGATGTGCAGCTCCAACCCGAGACCTCGGGAGTGGGGGCTGAGGGGCCGGGGGTGGGGAGTGGGAACGCGGTCCGGGGTCGGCGGGACCCCTCTGCAGTCCACTGAAAGCGAGGCAGTAATCACCGCAACTACCCGGTTCCGGCTGAGGTCGCCGCGACTGCGCCGCCGCACGCGCTGCCGCGTCGCGGTCCCCCGCGAGCGCAGCGCTGGCAGGGATGGGGCCGGGTGCGCGTGGGCTGGGCGGCTGGAGAGGCGCGCGACCATGCCCTAGAGGCCCCCGTTCGTGACACGGGCCGGTGAGCTCCTGCGGGCTGGGCCTGCCTGCCCGGAGTCGCAGGCTGGCAAGGTCAGTCGGTCGCCTGTTCCCCAGCAGATCTCTGCAAGCAGAGAAATACGGCGGGCCCTGCGCGCCGCAGTCCGAGGAAACCGCTAGGAGCGCCGCGGCCCGAGGACGGCGGCCGGGGGCGGGTCCCGGCGCGGGGCGCCCGGCGCGGAGGGGGCGGGCCCGAGGCGGGGCGGGCCGAGGCGCGGACCGGCAGTCGCCGCCGCAATCGCCTGCAGCCCGCGGTGCCGAGCACAGATGCGGTGCATGGCCCCGACGGGAGGCGCGCCGGCAGCCCGGCTCCCTGCCTGAGCGCGACAGCCGCCTCGGGCCCACGCGTCCTCGCCCCGCCGGCAGGCGTCCCGCGGACATGACCGCGTAGCCTCCTCCTGGGCTGGGATTTGAGGGAAAGTCTTCTTCATGGAAGCGATGTCCCCCCAGCAGGAGACTCTAGGGGGGCAGCCGGGGCGCTCCTCTTCTTTGACAGGCGTGTCTCGGATCGCGGGAGGCCCCGGCACCAAAAAGGTGAGGACGTTGAGCGGCGCCCTGCGCCCGCCGCAGCCGCCCCACTCCCCGCGCGCGCCCTCCGCGCCGCCACCGCCGCGCACGAGCCGGCTGCCTCGGGGATTAACGCTCGAGGCTCGCGGCCCGCAGGCGAGTTCTGGGACGTTCCCGCCTTCCCCGCCCTTACGGCGCCGCGGTCCCCCAAGTCACCCCGAGACCCCCGGGTTTCGCGTCCAGAGTTGCAAACGCTCTCGGAGCGGCCCGCACAGGCTTCCTCTCCCTGTCTTCATCCGCCGCGGGACCGGCGGCCGGGCTCCTCCTTCAGTCGGGGCGCGCGGGCGGACACTGGGGCCTCGCCTTTCCCCGGCACCCCCTCCCCCGAGGGCTCGGCCCTTGGGTCCCCCCCGAGGACCCCCGGGTGCTCACCGTCTGCGGACAGGGTCACCTCCCAGTCGTCAGGGCCCGTGGCGTCGGCCGGGACCGGCACCCCGCGCTGAGGAAGGTAGGCGGGCGGGCTGCGGCGCTCGGCTTCGCACCTGGACGCTGAGGCGCGGCCGCTCCGCGGTTTTTTTTCTGGTGGGGTGGGGCGGGGGAGGTTCCTGCGCCGACTGGGCGCTTCCGCCACGACTCCCGGGGCTAGGAGGTGGCGGTCAGCCTCGCAGGTGTGCTCGGGATGCTCACGGTCCATCCCGCAGGGGCACTGAGGTTTGGTGGAGCTGGAACCGGGCTGGGCGGGGCCGTGGACTGCGGTGGAGGGTCGCGGGGGCCGGGCACAGGAGCCTTCGCCCTGCGGGGTCCCCTGGTCCACCCAGGCCGCGGCGGGGTCGAGAGGGGCCCGGGCGTGGGGCATGGGGCGCCGAGCGTGACCTGTCAGAGCCGGGAGCGGGGACGCTGGCGACAACTTGTAGCGTTCCGTCCGGGTGCACACGGCCGCGGTGCGGCGTGCTGTTGCGGACCGGGCCGGGCGTCTTGGAAAGGGTCCCCTGGGCCAGTGCACGTGGCCGAGAGCCGCCGGCCTCTGCAGTTCTGCTGTCTGCCGGCGGCATTTGGGGCTTTCTGGCCGTGTCCACTCCTCCTCCACCCATTCACCCACCCACCCCCTGACCTTCTGCTATTTGGCCCCCCCCCCTTTTTTTTTTTGCCCTATATCCTGGTGGTGCCCCTCCAGTTTCTCTGGAAACAAATTGGGATTAGAGGGATCACCGAACTCTTCCCTAAGAAATGTCTGGAGGCGCCGCGTTTGTGTCATGAGAACCTGATGATGGTCCAGACCTCACAGCCTTTCATGCTTCTGCGCACCAGGATCCTGGGTTGGCGAGAGGTCATTTGAGGAGAGGTGAGATGGTGCTTGGAGTACAGAAGGGAATGGGCGCTCCACGGGATCTTGACCCTGTCGCGGGGCCACCTAGGGGTGCCCGTGCACTTGGTGATAGATGGGCTGAAGTGCTGGCCGGCCATTGATGTATTGAGGCTGTGGTGTGTCCTTGTCGCTTTTTCCCTTCTGAGATGAGATGCAGGGATAGCTCTGTGTGTGTGTGTGTGTGTGTGTGAGCGAGCAAGCGAGAGAGAGAGAATTCATCCAGCTAGCGCCACATTCGGGAAGGTAAATGAATGTTCAGAGTAATTGACACAGACTTGAAAGCATTTTTCTATTCCTGTAAATTTAAGGAATTGGGAAAAATCAAAGATTGATATTCCTGGGCAGTTCTCTTACTAAAGGAAATTAAGCATGCTGGCAAAGGAAATTTGAGTAGCTTGATCATTTATCAAGTAGTACTTGTCCAATAAATGAAAAATTGCCTCCCATCTTAAGCCATTGTCCTTAAGATGCTGTCCTTCATTATACATCTTAATGGGCTGTCACATTATCAAGTCTTTTCCTTCCTTTCTCCCTCTCTTCTTTCCCTCCTTCCTTCCTTCCCTTCTCTTTATCTCTTTCTTTCTTTCTTTCTTTTCAAAGGAAATAGATTTTGCCAATCTGGGCATTCTGTAGCTTTTTACTACCTTTGGGGCAAAGACGAGGTTGAAGAACTGCTTTCTTTTAATATTTTTTTAGATAAAAGTGCATCTCTCTCATTTTAAATATTAGCAGGCATGCCTTGATTTCAGACCTCCATATTAGGAATAGAAAGTAATTATAATAAAAAATATTTCCAAACTGTAGTTCATGGAATCATTGCCATTTACACTTTTACGGACACTAGTCTTCAGGTAAGCCAAATACTCAACAGACTCATCTTTATGTTCTGTTTTGCCCTTTTGGTGTTTGGTAGTTTTACTGAGTCATGAGACTTATTTCTTAAAAAGTCTACTGTGTGTTATAGTGTTAATTACCAAGGTATAGATCAATGTTGTTTAAATTGCCAGTTACAATCAAAATTATAAAAAAATTAAATAGAAAAATAAATCCTAGCAAATGAGTAATAGTGAGAACAATTTTGTATTACTTCTTTTTCTCTGTTTCATATATGTATTTTGGTAGTGATATAAAACGTGTTTTTTTTTTTTTCTGAATGATCTGAATTTTTAAAGACAAGTTTATTGGCCAGATCACTATATGGAGTCAGTTCATCTGGCTTTTAGTTCTAGTTCTATTACTATCTTGATGATCTTGAGGAAATCACTTGACCTGTTTCAGTTTCCTCATTTGTAAAATGGGAATCAGAGGGATAATGCTGCAGAAAATGCTTTGAAAAGTATATAGATGACCATTACTTCTTTTTCTATGAAACAAGGTGATCCTTAATTAAAAAAAAAAAAAAAAAGCAAAACAGTAGCATCTTTCAAGCTAGTCATGCTGAGAGACTGTTAATCCAGTGGTACCACCATTGCCTCTACTGTAGTTCATATTCCCAGAAATTACTGTTAAAGAGGCAATTGCATGCAATGTGGTGAAATTTGGAGTGCAATGACCCATGTTCAAATCTTCACTGTGTTGGTCCTATTTTTCTGACCATAACCTTAACCTTCAGTTTCCTATTTCTAAAATGAATGTAATAGTAGTACCTATCTATTCAAGATTGTTGGGAGTACTAAATGTGAAATTGAGTGAATACCGACATATAATATGCACTCAGTAAGTATTAGCTCTTACTGTTAGTAGTTTCTCCCATATTTGTGGTTCATACTGTTGTTCCACTTGTTCAAGCTAAAATCTGGGATTCATTTTTGACTCCTTCATTTCTTCACTCTACCACAACCGTCAGAAAGGCCGGTCAATTATTCACAACATAACTTTAATTTCTCCACTTCCTCTCTACTGCTGCCACTGTAGCCTAAGCCAGCCCACCACCATCTCTCACTTGTAACTTTCCAGAAACTCCCTAACTTGCTAACACTTTTCTTGCTCTTCCCTGGCCCAGTTTCCACTTAGCAGCACCAGAGTGATCTGTAAAAATGTAAACTGATCATATTGCTGTCTTCCTTAAAATCCTATAGTGACTTTCTGTCATACTTAGATAAAATTCAGATGCCTTTTCTTAGCCTTCTCTATTTCTCCCATCTTATCTACCTTTTCCACCTTGTGTATTCTCCAGCCACATGGGCCTTGGGTCTTCTGATTCACTCCTATTCTGAGGCCTTGGGTGTTGCTCTTCCCTGGGCTTCTCCCACAGGTCTTTGCAGTGTTGTCTCACTCATGTTCAGATGTCTGGTCCTCTCAGAGGGCTGTCCTGACTACCGAAGTGGAAGTTGCTGCCATCAGTCATGCTCCGTACCTCTGTTTTATTTTCATCTTAGCATTCATCCTTGCCTCTTTTTTTTTATTTACTTCTCATGTGAGCTGAACCCTTTGGCAGATTGTGAAAACCGTGAGAATTGGGATCTTATCTTCTGTATTGTTGAAGGCTGCCTCTCTAGTGCTTAAGACAGTGCATATGTGAGGTACTCAATAAACACTGGTTTGGTTATATAGCAGTGAACAGGACAGATATAGTCTGTGTTCAGAGTGTTTGATTTAGACCAGAATCAGCAAAAGGGCCAGATAGTAAATAATCTAGGTTTGTAGACCATAAGGTCTCTATTGCAACTACCTACTTTGCCCTAGTAGCTGTACCAACCACTGACAGTATGTAAATGACGGGCATAACTGTGTTCCAGTAAAACTGGATTTAGAAAAATAGGCAGTGTGGTCCCTGGCATATAGTTTGCCTACACCCTAGTTTAGAGCATTGCTGCTTACTAGAACTTTCTGTGCTGATGGTACTGCTCTTTATCTACAGTGTCCAGTCTGATAACCACTAGCTACATGTGGCTGTTGAGCCCTTGTCATGTGGCTGTATAAGTGAGGAACAAAAACATTTTGAACAGCTCCACTGAGGTATAATTGACATGCAGGAAACTGTATATATTTGAGGTCTAGAAATCTGTAAGCTTTGGCACATGTATACACTTACAAAACCATCGCAGTCAAGAGAATGAACATACTTATAATCTCCCAAAGTTTATGTCCCTTGCGAATCGCTTGGTTTATTCCCCATTCCTAGTCAACCATTCGTCTGTTTTCTGTCACTGTAGATTATTTTGCATTTTCAAGAATTATGTATCAATAGAATCATACTATGTATTTTTTTCTAACATCTTTAATTCAATATAATTATTTTAAGATTCATTCATGTTTTTGCATCCATCAGTGGTTCATTTCATAGCTGAGTAGTATTCCATCATGCAGAGAAGCCACAGTTTGTTTATCCATTCACCTATTAGTGGATATTTGGGTTGTTTCCAGGTTTTGGCTACTACACATAAAGTTGCTGTGAACATTCATGTATAAGTCTTTGTATGGACCTTTGCTTTCATATCTTTTGGGTAAACACTTAGAGGTTGAATGGCTGGGTCCTATTTTAGCCGTAAATTTAACTTTTTAAGAAACTACCCAGTTGTTTTCCAAAGTGGTTTTACATGCTTACCAACATTGTATAAGAGTCCAATTTCTCCACATCTTCACCCACACTTATTATCTTTTTGATTCTAGCCATCTTAGAGGGAATAATATGGTATTTCACTGTGGCTTTGATTTGCATTTTCCTAATGACTCGTGATGTTGAGCATCTTTTTATGTGCTTATCGTCCATGTGTTATGTTTAGTGAAGTTCCTATTCAAATATTTTGCCCAAATTTAGTTGGATTATTAGTTTTTATATTATTGAGTTTTGAGAGTTATTTATGTATTCTGATTCAAGTTCTTTATCATATACATGGTTTACAAATGTTTTCTCCCATTACGTGGCTGCTCATTTTATTCTTTTAACAGTGTTTTTCAAGGAACAGAGTTCTCAATTTTGATGAAATCCAATTCATCATTTTTTTCCTGTAATTTTACTTCATTATAGTTTATTTGAATATAAATTTAAGTTGCCACACGTGTCTATTGGATACTATACTGGACAGTACAGGTTGAGAGAAAGAGACAAAAGCAATAATAACAAAGATTAATAAATGGTGATAACTATTATTAAAAAAACAAACATGGAGATGGAGTTAGGCCACTCTGGCATTAAGGTTTCAGGGAAGGCCTCTTCTAAGTGAGGCTTTACTCTTTTATGAGTGAAAACAAGATGCTATAAAAAGATTTCAAGAAGTAGGAACAATTATTCAAAGATCCTGTGGTAAGAGAGAACATGATATGTTGGAGGAGCCAGTGCGTAGAGGCTGTCTAAGAAGCTATTCTCATTATTTTGTAGCCACATTTAGTATTTTGACCTGAAACAGAATCACCTACCTGGTTCATCCACATTTATTCGCTAGTCAGATGATTTGATTATTTCTAGAAATCAGGATTTTCTGTCACTTAGGCTCTTCAGAATAATATACAATAGGTTTATATAGTAATTTCTAAAAATGTGGTTCTAAAAGATAATAGGAGCATATAGATAATGCTTCTGGATGATGCTGGAGAGAATTCTGGATTAATCCTTCTGGTTAATGCGTCCTTGAGGATATCCACATTTGGATAGAAGCATTTTTATAAAATGAAATGGAAGCACATATTATAGTAATTTCGATTAGGGATCATTTGTGTCATACTCAAGCACTCTGACCCTTTGGTCTCCATACTAGTTGAAAACTTCTTGAATAAGATGGTTGTTGGGATAGGGAAGAAAGACTTACAGGCACAGAAATGGGATTTTAAAATAGCTCCAACATTAAAATGTAGCAGCTGTTGTTGAACACTTCATTCTGTCTTGTCTTTCTGCATTCTCTGGGTCCAAATCTGTTTATAGCAGCTCATGGTAGATCACCCCCAAGAGCCAACTTTGGCCACATGTTGTGTGTCTTATGCTGGGGTTTGAATGAAACATCTTGGTGAGTAAGCTTTAGTTTTACTCTAGAATACTGGGAAAATATTGTGCCTGTGGATAAATCAATATTTTCCTGGATTCTTTCCTTGTGTTATTCACAAAGTGAATTGATAAAATCAGGTACATTATTTGTTTTGTCTCAGAGGAGTCTGAAATTACCAAAATCTGAATTAGATTCATCAGAAATCTCCTCTGTTATCACTGGTGTGATCCCCAAACTTGTGAGTGTACTTTGTTTCTTTGTCTGTAAAATGGTGGTGATAATCCATATCTTGTATAATTCACAAGTTGTTTCTTATGGGTCAGAAGAACAAAGTATATTCTGCACTCATAGGTACAGAAGCCAATTAGTTATCTTTTACCAGGTGAAAGGAGGTGTAAAGCAGTAAAGAGTTTTATTTCTTTGAATTTGATAAGAGAACATTTACATGCAAATGAATGGATGCTGTCTGTCTCATTCAGCTCAGGCTGCCATAACAGAATGCCCTAAATTGGATGGTTTAAACATCAGACATTGATGTCTTACAGTTCTGGAGGCTGTGGATTCCTATGATCAGGGCTGCCAGCCAGTTCAGTTTCTGCTTGAGGGTTCACTTGGCTTGTGGTTGGTGTCTTCTTTCTGTGTCTCTATGGGAGTGGGAGGAGAAGCAGGAAAAGGAGAAGAGAGGGAGAGAGGTAGAGAGGTAGAGATGGAGCTAGATACTTCTGTTCTCTTATAAAGGCACTAATCTCATCATAGGGGCCTCACTCTCATGACCTCATGCAAACCTAAATCACCTCCCAAAGACCCCCACCTCCTAATACCATGCATTGGAAATTAGACCTTCAGCATATGAATTTGGGGGGCATAGACATCAGTCCATAATACTGTGCTTCAAAGTAGTCATCCTTGAAGGTAATAAATACCAAATAAGATAGAAACTTGAACAGAAAAGTAAGAATTTAATATTTATAATTTACAGGATAATAAAAAGAAATTTTAAAACCTCTTTAAGTGAATACCTAACTATATATAATACACATCAGTTATATGAGGTAAGTATTATTAAGTTATTTCTACAGAAAAGGGACTGAGCCCTGCGAAGGCCACATGTAATAAACAGTAAAGCTAGAATTTTGACCAGATCTTCCAACTCTATTTCTTTTTCTAACTAGATTATAGATGCTTTGTTACTATTTATAACATAAGGTATAATAGAGAGTAGGATTGAATTCCATATAACCAGCTGAGAAAAGCACATTTGAGAGGTTTTTCTCCTGAGAGGTAATTTTCTTCTTTGGAGAGCAGAATCTCTACTTTCTCCATCTACCATTGAATGATAGGTTCACAGCTGCCATTAGGTAAATTTTAGGTAACTGCCTTAGTCAGGGTTCTCCAGAGAAACAGATCAATGACAGTCCTGTGATCTGTCATCTGTAAGTTGAAGACCCAGGAAAGCTGGTCATTCAGTTCACCCCCAGCTTTCCCTGAGGAAAGATGAGATGAGATGTCCCAGCTCAACAGTGAGGCAGGAAAAAAGGGGCAGATTTCTCCTTCCTCCACTCTGTTCTGTGAAGGCCCTCAAGAGATTGACTGATGCCTACCCGCTTTGGGGAGGACCATCTGCCTTATTAAATCCAGTGATATAAATAGTAATGTCATCCAGAAATACCTCACAGACACACCTAGAAATGTTTAATCTGGGCACCTTGTGGACAGCCATGTTGATCAATAAAATTAATCATCCCAGTAAATATTAACTAATAGTGACAATAAATGACACAATAATTGGTCTGATTACCTTGGAAATGTGTGACTTTTATGCCTTAGTATCTGTCATTTTCAGAAATTTTATATAAGGCACTCATCATACTTCTGGAGTTCCTTAGCGAGGTCTGCTTTCCAGGCTGATATGTCAGAAAGGCTGCTATCAGAAAGCTCAGCATCTTCTACAAACTTACAGAATTGTATTTCAGAGTTACATGTGGGTGCATTGAATTCTGTGCTCTCTGGACAGTCACATGCTTGGCACACCCCATTGAAACTCTCTCAATTCAGAAAACATTTTATGTCATGAATCCTGAGTGTAGGGAAAAACTCTTGTTTCCATAGTTATTTTTACTTACAATGTGAACACAACAGTGCGTCTTAACATGGCAAAAGAAAAATTAATTTATGACTCTAACATTCATGTGTTAGAATAATTTTTTTTAATCTTATTTATTTGACAGAGAGATACACTGAGAGAGGGAACATAAGCAGGGGGAGTGGGAGAAGGAGAAGCAGGCTTTCCGTGGAGCATGGAGCCCAATGTGGGGCTCCATCCTAGGACCCTGGGATCATGACCAGAGCTGAAGGCAAACGCTTAACAACTGAGCCACCAGGAACCCCTAAATTGTATTTTTTATAAAACAAAACTTAAGGACAACCTTATTTTTACACATTTGTATAAAAATTAATTATCAATTTAAAGTAAAATAGTTAAAATAGAGAACTGCAACTTAGAGACTGAAAATTCACAAGTCACAGATACTAAATAGTGCACTTGTTGCTCTTGGTTCCAAGTGAAGATGTCTGTGAAACAATCTGTCTCTCTGATTTCGCCATTGTCCCAGGTTATGACTCAGGGAAAGGTCTGCAGGACAAAAGGTGGACCATATTCAGAAAGCAGTTCCTGCCTTCCCTCCCCCACAGTGTTCCGTAGACTGGGAGAGGTGACACAGCTTGATGGCACCTACAGTAAAGGAGACTTAAGTAACTGAGGTGTCTGAATCTTTTCAAAGTTCTTATCTTGCCATCCAGGACTTGTGGCTGTTCTTTTCAAAGTAAAGACATCTTTAGAACAACTCAACAAAAATATGTGATTATAAAGCTTGCCTTCCTAGAAGGTATTAGTAGCTGAAAATATACTAGATTTCAATTTAAATGGCCACTAATAAGGTCTTGTAAACTAAAATATCACAGAAATAAATGGATATATAACTAACACAAAGTTTATGTATGTCTATGTATACGCACTTACACGTACATACACTTGTATACACAGTGCTTGAAGAAATGTATGTGTATTTTGTTACTGTGATTCATTGGAGTTTCATGACTAGTACCTCTCTCATCCCCAGAGCATTTGGCAAAAACCTCTGTTATGGACTGAATGTGCCCTCTCTGCAAATTCATGCTGAAGTCCTGATGCCCTGGGTTAGATGAGGTCATGAGGGCAGAATCCCCATTGTCAGATTAGTGCCCTTAAAAGAGACCAGAGAGCTTACTTGCTCTTCTGTCTCTATCCCCCATGTGAGGAGGATACAGCTGGCAGGAAGCTGGCTACAGATGCGAAAGAAGGTCTCACCAAGAACTGAATCTGCTGCCACCTTAACTTTGGACTTGCCAGCCTCCAAAACTGTGAATACCAGGTGTCTAGATGTCTGTGGTTTGGTTTGCACAGTCTGTTTCTTATGGTAGCCGGGGCGCACTACCTCTGAAAGACAGTTTCATCGAGGGGAAAGCTTGCTGTCCCACTTGGTATCTTAAATGTCGGAGATCTCAGGGCCTGTGCGCACAGAGCCCGCAGGCTAGATGCTCAGTTTGGTACTGGCAACGGCAGCCATTTCTGAAGCAGCTTTGGATGGGGGTGAGGGTTAGCCTTTGTTTACTTACAGAGAATTTAGCTTCAGTGTGGGAGGCTTGAAAGGGAGCAGAGGAAACTGCCTTCTGTCAGCCACCAATAACGGGGCTTGCAGGCAACACAGCCCAGTTTATTTTATAATTTTGTTTCAGTCTGAATTTCTTTATCTAGGACAAGTTTAGATTAGGAACATCCGACCAACAGCAGAAACAGTCCTATCAGCACTGTGTGTTGGTGGCGTGCTGAGCAGCCTTGACCTCTTTTTGACAGACAGCTGTCACATGGCACAACTGAAAGGTAAAACCTATTTCTGGATGTTTGGTCACTTGTGTGCGGACTCTGAAAATGGAACTCGTGTGTGCCCACATCAGCTCACATTTCAAAGATGTGGAAAACCCAGCTGCTCTGTGGCCTTTTGCTTTCCTTGTGTACCTGGATCCTAATTTATACTTAGGAGAGAATCTGTATTTCCTCTTCTACCCCTACATTGACCCTCTGAAACCTCAGCTTTGGCCGTAGTTTTTGCTAGGTTGGACTACATCTGAATCGGGATAGATGTGGGCCTGTTTTGCATTCCCATTTTATACATTGGTTTTTACCCTATGGCTCCTGAGTTTGATGATCATACCCTTCCCCTCTGCATGAGGAAGGCGGGAGGGTGCTGCAAGGCAGAGCTTCCCAACCATTAGAGATGTCTCTGCTACAGTCACCCCCTCAGCTGCTAGTCAGGTAGGCAGCTACCAGGGCAGCCAGAGAGCCTCTGTTTAGCAGAGTGTGCCGTGGATGTGTAAATCCCATCGCCTTGTGTAGGCCATGATGAGAGAAATGTTATGAAGCCCCACCTTGTAAGGGATAATTAGGGACAGGGCGTTGGTGATTGTCCCTGTCTACTCCAGGGTGCTGCTGAAAAGGAATCGTGACCAGACATTGAAACTGGGCACTTTGCCAAAGAAGGAAGTCCAGCCAACTTCAAGGCCCACAGTGATACTCCAGAAGCCTGCGCAGGTCAGGTGGAGACAGAGGAACAAAGCATAACGTATAAGGGCAAGTCTGCTCTCCTCGTGTTTGTTTGTGGTCCGTACTTATGCGTTCCAGAGCCTCACTCCATATGTCACACTACTGTGGTGTTTTCCACATAATCTTACTCTGTTCTTTGAGCTAGGTCGGATGGCTCTGTCATCTCACAGAGAGGGTTCAGAAGTGAAGTGCTAGAACCAGGGTGCAGAATTTAGGTCCAGGGCCTCCTAGCCCAGTGCCCGTTCTCCTATGTTACATAGATTCTTGTGTTTATTGTTTTATTTCAAAACGGTTATCTTATAGAAGAAAGACAGACAAAAGTAAAAACATTTCTTTCTTAATCTCAGAAAAGAATTTATATCCTTCTAGTACAGTCTGGTGTGATGACATTTGTGTTAATGAAATGCCCAAATTGATTCTGGATGGGACGATTGTGAGGAAATAGAAGATCAGACATATCCCAGACCAAAGTGACAGTAGTGAGAAGCTTCAGCTCACCCGGTGGCTGAAACTTGGTTGTGACAATAGGGTGCAGAAGGAAGGCTAAAACTAATTTTCTTGTTTCCTTGCAGAGCCAGTGTCCCTGAAGTATGTCTCCACAAATTAAATACTGCAGATGTTTCAGGAAGACAAGAAAGAAACAGCTTATTGCTTACAAAATTGTATAGACTAGCCACAAAAGGATTAACGGTTAAATTTGAATAAGCTAATTTGTAAATTTGATTAATTTTTTTTTCTAGCCTTGAAACTTGAATTCTATAAAAGCTTTCCTCAAAACCCTCATTTTAATGCTATTCTAATTTTAAATGTTTGGAAGTGACTTCAGTACAGTTTATTTAAATTCAGCTGAAATGCTTAGATGTTTTTCTTCATGAAGTGATTGTAACAGAAGAAAGTATGAAAAATTGCAGTGCACCTGACTTAAATCTTTTATGCTTTTCCTTTCATTTGATAGGCACTCGTTTCCTATAATCTCTTAAAATTAGGAATGACCAGATACAGAATGATTCAGAGGTTCCAAAAATAGTACTGTATCTTTTGGTTAATATGAAGTTAATTTCTAATGAGAGACTACCTACAGGTTGTTATGTAAACAGTGTTTTCTGAGTTGAAAATACAAGACAAAAAAATATTTTTCTTCAGTTACCTGTCTACAGTTTCGTTTTCCTACATAGGTACACTCGTATCACCACCTTAAACTCTCAGATATGAGCAGTGTTAATTCACTGACTTAATCCACTGCTACTGAAAATTTACTGTGTGAAAATGGTGAGTCTAGGCCACAGGCGAGGATTGATGGGGATATTACCTAGACCTCTGAGGAATTCAAATGGGGAGCCACACACACATTCATACAAAAACATCATGGACAAAAAGCAAATAATTTTCATTTACTTGTATTGTACCACGATGATTATTATACACATAAAGAAAATTATGACTCTTGGCTATGAGCCAGTTTTCTGGGATGGAACCCAGTGGTTTTGTAGTTTGGTATTTAGCTCTTTATTTTTCTTTTTCACAGCTTTACTGAGATATAATTCACATAGCATGGTATATTCAGAGAATTGTGCATCTGTTGTCACAGTCAATTTCAGAATATTTTCATTACCCAAAAAGAAATGCCACACCCCTTCATTATCATGTCCCAGTCACCTTATCACCCCAAACTCTGGGCAAACACTAATCTGCTTTAAGTTTCTGTAGACTTGTTCACTCTGAATGTTTCATGTAAATGGGACCATAATAACATGCAGTCCTTTGTGACTGGCTTCTTTTAATAAGCACAATGTTTTCAAGATTCATCAGTGTTGTTACACATGTCAGTGTGTCTTTTATGGCCAAGTAATTCTCCATTGTCTGGATATACCACAATGTGTTTGTTCATTGATCAGTTGATGGACATTGGGCTTGTTTTCTACTTTTTAACTCTTATAAATCATGCTGCTGTGAACATTCACGTGCATGTTTTTCTCTGGACATGTGTTCATTTTTCTTGTTTATGTACCTGGGAGGGAATGTAGGATCCTATGTAACTCTGTGTTTAGTAATTTGCAGAACTTCTGAACTAGGTCCCAAAGTGACAGCACCATTCGACATTCCCACTAGCAGTTTATGAGAGTTGAGTCAATCTGCGTCATTGCTGGCACTTCCTGTGTCTTTTTTATTATCGTCATCCTGATGAGTATAAAGTCACATTTCCTGGTTTTGGTTTGCATTTCCCTGATGGCTATTGATGTTGAGCATCTTCTCTTGTGCTTATTGGCCACCTGTATGTCTTCTTTAGAGAACTGTCCATTCAGAGCCTTTGCCCATTTAAAATCTGGCTTATTTATCTTTATTTAATTGCGACAATTCAACAGTAATTCTTTCTGTACAAATATTTTATCAGATCGATGATTTACAGGAATTTTCTTCTATTCTGTGGGTTTTCTTTTTACTTTCCTAATAGCACCCTTTGAAGCATAGAAGTTTTTAATCTTGACTGAGTCCAATTTATATGTTTTTCTTTTTTTTTTTTAAAGATTTTATTTATTTATTTGTCAGAGAGAGAGCGAGTGAGAGCAAGCACAGGCAGACAGAGTGGAAGGCAGAGTCAGAGGGAGAAGCAGGCTCCCTGCGGAGCAAGGAGCCTGATGTGGGACTCGATCCCAGGACGCTGGGATCATGACCTGAGCTGAAGGCAGCTGCTTAACCAACTGAGCCACCCAGGCGTCCCCAATTTATATGTTTTTCTTTTGTTGCTTGTGCTTTTGGTGTCATATCTAAGAAACCACTGCCTACTCCAAGGTCACAAATGGTCTGCCTGTGTTTTTTTTTCTAATTTTTTTAAAATTTCAGATCTTGCTTTTAGATCTTTGATTCGTGTTGAGTTAATTTTTATATATGGTATGAGATAGGAGTACAACTTCATTCTTTTGCATGTTGATATCCAGGTGTCCCTGCACCATTTGTTGGCAGGTAATTAACTTTAATCATCAAATGTTTACCTGTAGTTCAAAGTGGTAAATGAGCACTATGTTAGAAGACGTAGTCTGCAGTATACAAGGATGACTCTTCCCCATCCAGTTCCATAGCAATGCTTACATTTCCTTAATAACAGCATTCCAGTGGAGCCCCTGAAAGGTTTGTATGGGGACAGTGATACAGATATGGAGGATAGTGGATTTTAAAATTCACATACACCTTCACTTACTGAGTATATAGTTTGTACCGGGCATCGTACTAGGCTTTGGGAATACAAAGAGATGCTTACTATAGAGCAGAATTCCAGTAAATAACTGTTAAAGGACTGGAGAAAGTTGGAAAGAAGTTACAGTCCCTGCTCTTTAGAAATGGGCAGATAGATAAATAATATAATATGAAATGCTATAACTGAGCCATAATATGCGAAGCAAGTTTGGAACACAGGGAATTGAACATATAATGAATATAACTGATTAAAGAAGAGTCAAAGTGGAAAGCAACTTGGGAATTAGCTGGTAATATTCCAGCAATTTTGCCATTATTGAAATATTTTTTAAAAATTAATTACAGGCATTCGGTTCTCATTTTCAATTATGACCTCTGTTTTACTTCTTGGCAGAATAGGACTTTGCCTTTATTACTGAATGTAACTGCAGAAGAGACAGCTTAGAAAATCCAAGATCTAATGACTTTCTTCTGTTCATCTTATACTTCCCTAATAAACTGCTGTTAGTAAAAACACAGCCATTTTTAAAATGTAATCACATTTATTCCCTTTTACAACTTCTTCCAGGGTCCTCTTTATCTTTCCCAATTGGAAATGGAGGGGTAAATAAATGCTACTTCATGTTTGTTTTTAGCTCATATAAAACTCTTGTTTAGTTTTTTGGGCCCTTGAAGACTAGGTAAGTGGTGCAATATCAAGAAAATCATTACCTAAAGTTTAATGCAATTAATTATTTAACCTATTATGTAGTTTGTCAATTTAGGAAAAAATAGATTACTAGGGCACCTGGGTGGCTCAGTTAAGCATTGCATTCTTGATTGGCTCAGGTCATGGTCTCAGGGTTGTGTGATCGAGCCCTGCATTGGGTTCTGCACTAAGCATGGAGCCTGCTTGAGGTTCTCTCTCTCCCTTTCCCTTTGCCCCTCTCCCTTTTCTTCCTCCTCTTTCCCTCTCTTAAAAAAAAAAAGAAAAAGAAAAAAGAAGAAGAAAAATAGATGACCTCTTTAAGAATATTCAATTCTAGAATGGCATCTAGTATTTGTGGGGTCATCTAGCTGTGAACATCAAGTATGTCAAGTATGTGGGCATTCTGAAAATTCATACTGTATGTTGTGATTTTTAAGCTAACAACAACAACAACAAAAAAAAACCACTGTTTTAAACCTAGCCTCTGTTCCCTGTGAGGCAAAGAATCATAGTTTTTACTGTCATTGAACAACTGAAATGTGTTGGTGCTAGTATAGGCATAGCCTCAACCTGCCCTGACAAGCTTACACGATAATCTATTTGTAGAGGAATCAATAGTCTCTTTCTATTTTCAGGTATTGTATTTCACATAGTTGTTATAAACAAAAATGAAAATCCAAGTCTTTATTGCCTGAGAACAGATTCTTTGATAGATACGTGAATTTGTTTTGAAGTCACCATTGCCCCTTTTTTTTGCTATGCTTTTGAACAAAAGAAAGAGTTCTGAATAATTTTAATGAATTGACACCTAAATCTGTTATTAAGCTCCTATTATATTGCCCATGCTTAATACTTCTTTTTCTTTTTCTTTTCTTTTCTTTTTTTTTTTTGAGAGAGAGAGAGACAAAAAGCACTGGGGGGAGGAGTGGAAGCAGGGGTAGAGGCAGAGACAGAATCTTAAGCCGGCTCCACACACGGTAGGGAGCCCAGCACAGGGCTTGATCTCACCACCCTGAGATCATGACCTGAGCTGAAATCAAGAGTCTGAAGCTTAACCACCAAACCACCCAGGTGCTGCTAAGACTTCTAATTACTTACAAGAAGAATGAATCCTGTGAATATTAAATTGGCACATATAATGTTTATTTTTTAGCATATCTAGGGTAAATCTTTGGTGGACATTTAACATGAGACAATCAGAAATAGAAGGGATGTAAGAGACTGTGCAGTCCAAATTTTCTAATTTTCTAGATTAGAAAATGAAAGTCCAGAGAAGTGACTGAACTGCATTGGGTTGCATATCTCAATAGTAGTGAGACTTACTACAAACAGTAGGATCTCAAATAAAAATAACATTCTTCCAGTTGTTTGATTACATTCTATTGCCCGTGAATCCTCTAGATGAGGTAGATGCACTCTACATTTGACTCCTCGTACGTCTGATAATTTTGTAACTAAGGAAACATGGTCTAATTACTGTGGATATGGACCCCTGTGTTAGGTGTCCATGAGAAACTCCTATTTTAAAAGCACTTTTACAGAAGAAGATTGGTCACCCTTATTTGATCATTCATTCTCATGTTTAACAGCCAAGGCTCTCAGGAAGATTTCTTTATGTCAAAGGTTTCAACCCATGAATCCCTAAGGAATCCATGTTATGCAGGTCTCTGAACCCCTTGAAATTATGTGTGCAATGTAATTCACAGCTTTTTAAGATTTTTCAGAGAACCACTACCCAAGATCAATGTGGTTTCTCAGTCTACATTTTAGCAACAATTCTTTTTGTGTTCTCTTCCTTGGAAGACACTTTCTATCATCCATATTATGACCTGGCATTAATTTGAAGATTATTTCTCCTTCCAAATGAAGAACTTCAGATCATACTAACTTTTCTCACAGACTCTTCTTTCCCTAATACTTTCAATCCTATTTTGAACATTTCTTTTGAACATTTCTAAATTCTTTGCAAACCTGAAAGGCGAGGAGTGCAGAATTGGAAATCCTGTATGAATGAAGCTTCAGTGAGGTGCTTGGTATCAGAGGGTTAGAGGCCACAGAAGCAAGGCTGCTGAGATAGATCCAGGAATGTGGTTCCACTAAGGTAGACTAGGCACACCCTAGTCTAGCTCAAAATGGAGGATAAGGAGCCCAGTAAGACTTAAAGGATTCAGCACCTTTCAAAGTTCAAAGCATAGTAAATAGATGCTGAAAAAAGGGAGTTCAAAGGATTGGAGGTAGGAATCTAGCCCAGATCCAAAAGTGAAACAGAATCCTCCGAATATGTCCCTGTGAACAAATCGTCATCTTTCTGAGGAAAATCAGTCTTTCACTGTTGAGACTCTTCACATGGGGACAGGCCACTGGACCTTGCAGTGCAAGTACTTGTCTCCCAGATTTTCCTTCCTCCCCCTGCCCCCTCTGCAGTCACTCACACTAGCCTCAGAATGGTGGATCAGGAGAGTTGTGTTCCCGAGAGTTGTGAGTAATGGCAGCAGTGGCAAGGAGCTGGCAATCTGTAATATAGAACGTAGATTACCAAAATCACAGACTTTTCTGGGAATCTGATGAAAACTATGGGATTTCTCTCCAGAAAGAAGGCATAAGGACCCATCGTGTAAACAAGAAAGGTATACAATTTAACCTTCCCTAAAACTTATTCCTGGTGAATCATTCCTGTTTGAGAAGTATGGTATTGTCTATTTCCCACCCATTTACTTCCTATCTTTTATTCATGGTTTATGTAATTGTGTCCATTGCTCTCTGAGCGATACTAAGGAGGTTTGAGCATATAGTTTCCACATGTGAGCCTAAAGATTAAGGTGGGGACAGCAACACTGAGGCAGGACGGTAACTGTGGAAAGATCCTGAGGACATGGTGAATCAGGGGGATAGGAATTATACCAAAGAAGTCCAGTATCCCTTTCTCACTAGATGATTATTCCCCTGTTCCTGTGCTAGGATCTAGGTTTGATTTTACTAGAAATAGTCCCTTTATGAATAATGTAATGAGGTATACTGATCCTGAACCAGTTAGTTTTCTGTGCCTCCTCCTAAAGCAGCACCCAGTTCCCCAGATGGCTGGCCTAGGCCCTCCGGCGGCAGGGGAGGCAGGGGAGACCTCTGGCCAGGATTAGGTGAGAGAATAGAGCAGGAAGGACGGCCACAGCCTGGACATCACTCCTGCCCGTTAAGGAGCAAATTGCTTGTTTCACTCATTAGTTTCCAGCGGCAGGCCCACTGACTCTGTCTAGAATTGTTAAATATGTAAGACTGAATGTAGAGAGTGATTATCTGGATCATCTGAGTTGAATAATTCTCCATTTACCAAAAATTATATAAATACTGTCTGAAACAAAGTTCTTGAATTATAGTTAAGCCTATGTTTATATACCACTAAGAATAAGGAAACAAAAATGGTCTTTTTGTCTTTTTTTTTTTTTAAGTTACAGCCAAAAAAAAAATCTGTTTGAAAGATGGGATCCCTAAATGTGTAAATATTTAAGTGTATTAAATGTGTAAGAATCTAGTTTCTTTTGCTGTAATGGTTTTATTTTTTTCTTTTTTCTCCCTTTACTTGATCTCTTCAAATCCTGACTTTCCTTGAGGCCTAGTTTGGGGCCTGTCCTGCCTATGAAAAAGAGACAATAGAGCTACTCAGATGGCATTTTGGAGTATAAATGAGATTATCCAGTCCTGCCTCTGGCAGAGGGGCTGGAACATAGTAAGCAATTTATCTATTAGCTACAGTTGATGCTAATAGGATGCTAATGGCTACTTTTCCCAAATACTCTGATCAACATTTAGCTTCCTCACTCTATGGCCATAAAAAATATTTAAAGCCTTACCACTTTCTGACACTTACTATCCTAATTACAATTTTATGTTATCTCTACAGTGAGATTGCAGACTCTGAGAGGCAAGGGCAGGCAATACAAAATTTGCTGAATTGGTTTCAAAATTGGCACTTACTTGCTTTACAAGTCACATGGTCTTCATTTTGCTTATTTATTTTTTTTCTCAACAGAAAATGAAAACACTTGCAGAAAGGAGGAGGAGTGCCCCATCTCTTATCCTGGATAAAGCCCTACAAAAAAGGCCCACTACCAAGTAAGTGAATAGCCTTGTTTTACACATTTGGTATGTGCTGTTGTTTTTTATATAAGGTTTTTTGTTTTTTATCAGCACCAAAATTCTCTGTTTAATAATAGAAGACACGACTTCTGTGCTGTTATTTGATAAAGTGTGTATTTTATGTGACTCATAAAACCTTTTAGAGCTGGTCTATATGATCAGTTGCTTTAAAACTAATTTAAAAATCTTCATCTCTTAGTACACAAATGTGCAGGCTCTGCATATTGTTGAAGTTTATTTATAGAAACAAGTAGCAATCAGAATACGAAAAGATGAGTTATTTTAACCACCCACATATCTTGATTATGCACAAACTTTAGCTCATTTTTTATCATAAGGTGATACTTGTGCCTGGGTATGAGGTAAAATTTTACCAATTTTAGGTATGAAGAAAGATAACCAAATTGAGATTATAAAAATGGAATGCTGACTTCCTATATGTGTTATTAAATTAATTAGTGAATTAACCGTTCGAATTTGAAGTAGAAAAACAGGCTAGCTTACTGTGGAAATGACCATTTCACCCATTAAGATTAAATACCATTTCAATAGACATTTTAAGCAAGTCTTTCATAATACGCAGAAATTGAATGAGTATTCAGTCATTAACTTATTTATTAATTTTTAAATGGCATTTTAACCAGGAGCAGTTTTTATGTTCAAAGGAATCCTGTGATTATTTTCCTCTAATCTGTAATCCTTTTATATAAAGTGAAATCTTTATCCCCTTTACTTAAAATGAGAGAATACCTGGTATTTCTATGAATGATGTGCTAATTTAACATAAAACCTGTATGAAGGCATGGCGGGTTTTTTTTCAGTGCCAAAAATAAATTACAGAACCAAATCCCAATCAGTGAAACTTCCAGAGTACTGTGGTCACTCTCTTAGTACTCAGCATGTTCTCAGACTCCGGCAGTTCCCCCACCTGTCCCTAGAAGATACATTAGGCATGGGTTGATCAGGAAATGTAAATTACTTTTAATAGAAGCCTAATCAAAATGTAATTAGGAAGATACTCTTCTTCCAAATAAATAATAATTTTCAGTGCCTATATAAATGACTTCTGGATTATTTGCATTAATTTATCTTTGCCTTAGTGTGGGAAAAAGATAATGGTAATATTTTTACAGTTTGACCTTGATTATCTAGAAAACTCAGGAGTATTTTTGGGAGGAGGCAGAGAGAGGAGGCAGAATTATTAGTACAACTGTATATATGGATATATTATACATATAAAAATAGCTTTATTATCTACTTTTGAAAAACAGTTTTAGGTGTAATTTCTTATTGGAAGCTTCTAGGATAGAGGTGTCTTAGGCTTTTCAATTATAATATATAATATATAGTTTATAATCTGATATAAGTAACTGATATAAATATCAGAGAATCTTCAGCCCAAGATCAGTGGCCTGTAGTGGTCAGTAGTGGCCTACTTAGTCCTAAGCTTGTGAGAATCTGTAATAGTATACATGTAGATACTTAGTTTGTGTTTGGAAGTTTGGAATTTTGTGGAGCATTTGAGTTTATCTCAGCAATTTAGTGGGGAGCATTTGAGTTTATCTCAGCAATTTAGTGGGCAATGGCCAGAGATGGTAGGCATCATGTAATGCACAGGTTATCGTGCAAATCATAGAATTGTGGGGTACCTCTGTGGCTTTGAGGGTCCCATGCATGGCATGTTTGTGAAGGGAGCTGAACAACTTTATACTTATCTCTGCCTATAACTTAACTTTATTTTACATAAAAAGACAAGGTATGCTTTTGTTTTAATAAACACTAAATTTTCCAGAAATGCCACTACCTCACGTATCAAAAGATAATTGTACTTTATAATATTTGGGACCATTTCAAAAAATCATTTGACTTCATTTTCCTGTACTTGTGTGTTATGGTATCTTACCATCTGACTTTTCTTAAATTTAAATATATGAACTGTACATAGTATAAGCATCTGAGCACTTCATTGTCTTTTAGTACAGTCCTGCAAGAGCATGTACCTATTGAAATACATAATTTATTATTAATTACTATTATTCTATTTTCCTTTTGTATTACTGTTAGGGCATTACATTGATACTTTTGAAATTCTGTTAAATATCTGCGAATTTCATTTCATGATAGAAAAGGAGGAATGGAAATGAATACATACACATAGATGTTGGTATCACATTAGGAAACTGGGTCTAATAAGGTTGAGAAGGAAGAGGCAGATGAAATACCGGGTCATATACACTGACAACACTTAAAACCCACCTTACTGGAATTGTTGTGAGTTAGAGAACCAGTGCGCTAATACACAGCCATGTCCTTCCCCATTCTGGCCTTCCCATCACCTCTGCAATAATTAGGGCTTACTTTAGAGTCAGTTCCCCAAAATTCTGCCTCAGAAATAATGGAATATGGTGGACTTGTATAAAGATAACCACAGGAAAAAAGCTATTTAAGTTGAAGTTGTATATGTTTTAGTCTTCAATTTATTTCTTATGAGCCTCTCCAGGTCAATAAAGTGAGTGAATAGCGCAGGGGAATAGGGTCTTCATCTGTTGTACGGAAATAGTGCTTTTACTCTGTGCAACATTGGGCAGTCAGTGTGTACAAAAAGAAAGCTGTTGGGTATTGAATGTGTACAGGTTTTTGTAGGTAATATAATCTCTGGATTGGAAGGAACTATAAAGGTCTTCTAGTTTGGTGGTTTCCAAAACTTTCTAGTTAGTGTTCTACAGTGGGATCCAGACAGCTGCAAAATTGTCACAAACTCCTCATGGTTGTTTCCAATATACCCTTGGTGGAGAACCACTATGGCAAGCTACAAAAGAATCCCTTTTTTAAAGATTTTATTTATCAGAGAGAGAGGGGGGGAGAGAGCGAGCACAGGCAGACAGAATGGCAGGCAGAGGCAGAGGGAGAAGCAGGCTCCCTGCCGAGCAAAGAGCCCGATGTGGGACTCGATCCCAGGACGCTGGGATCATGACCTGAGCCGAAGGCAGTTGCTTAACCAACTGAGCCACGCAGGCGTCCCAAAAGAATCCCTTTTTTAAAAGAGTGGTTTTAGGGAAAGCTGGGTGGCTTGGTCAGTTAAGTGTCTGACTCTTGATTTCAACTCAGGGTTGTGAGATCCAGCCCCATGTTGGGCTCCATGCTCTGCACCGAGTCTGCGTGAGATCCTGTCTCTTCTTCTGCACCTCCCCACCCCTGTACATATGTGCTTACTCTCTCTCTTTCTTTCAAATAAATAAATTAAATAATCTTTAAAAAAAATTTTGCTTACTATCAGTTGCACCCAGGAAACATGAAAACCTTTTACTAAAGGCCAAGCTGATAGCATACTTGCTTCAATTAGAACTTTATACAATAAGATCTAGTACCTAAAAAGAATAAAGAATCTTTATTATTTCTTTACATGTAATATCATGGGAACTAAACTGTAAAAGAAATAGAGTACTGTAGCACTTCATATTTCTTGAATTAAATACACAGTCACCCTTACTGAATTTTGGCATTGTGACAGAATTTTACTGTTTCTACTGTGGTTTCCCAGTAATGTGTTGCTTAGTAATTAATGACAGTAAAAGTTTTGTCCAAAGTTTAGCAAACATCTGCAGGGGATTTATAAGAATCATTTCATTTAATAGCTGTTGCACCTCAATTTTTATTGAATTTAATGAATAAGAATTGTATTTATTTATTTATTTATTATTTATTTATTTTAATAAGATAGTATCTTTATTTATTTTTGTATTTAAAATTTTTTTGGCTTTATTTTATTTTTTCAGTGTTCCAATATTCATTGTTCATGCATCATACCTAGTGCTCTGTGCAATATGTGCCCTCCTTAATACCCACCACCAGCTAGTTTTAAAAGAGAGGGAACACTTAGGTTAATTGGCGAGTTAACTATGTTGAAGTTTTGTTTCCTGTGTTCTTGGATCAGCCTTTATAGTACATAAGAAGGGGTGGTTTATAGATCTTTAGCTTTTCTTTTTTGTATGTGGATATCATTCAGATCAGCTAGAGGAGATTTCTCTAAGTAATTATGTTAGTAAGTGTCATAGTGGTTCTCCCACGTGGCTGCATTCAGCTGTTTTTACTCTCAACTTAGCAGCATTCAGTTCTGTATTTGAGAACAGCCTCACCTCATGTAGCGTCCTCATGGGGACATTCTGGGCACCTAATTAGAGGACTTAAGTTTCCTTAAATGTAAACTGAGACTGTATAGAACTTACTTTCTCATGAAACCCTTCTACCTCTAGTTCTATGGCTGTATAATAAAGATTTGTGAAATTCAGTCAGAAGACTTCCTTATGCGTACTCTGAATTCTAGTCATTCTTACTACTTGCAGTGCCCTTGGCATATTGTGCTCTCACATTGGCTCAGGTGTCACTTCCTTCAGGCATGCCTCTAACCCATTAGAGATAACATTCACACTTCTGGAGCTTTTCATCCTAAGCATTCCTGCCCCTGCTTTGGCATCACCATCTATGTCATGCTCCCTTGAAAGTCACTGACATTTAAAATGGGACATTCTGCCCTTTCTGTCCCATGCAGGGACATACCTGCCATTTTGTACATAACTTGTGTTCAATTATTATTTGTTGGCTGAATTGGTGAGTGAGTAGTGACTCCATTTCCAAACCAGAACAGAACTTAGTAAGTTTGCACAGTTTAGTAGTTTCTTAAATTTCTGCCTTTCCTGCCCTCCCGTAGGTAGTCAACACATGAGAGACTTTCCTTGTTCGTCAGTATTATTCGTGAAATTCTAGCTAGGAAGAAAGGCAGATTGTTTTTGACAAAGTGACTCTGAGTTATTGTTAGGAAGTTTTCTCATGCAGCAAAATACCCCACAAACTCATGTATCTGATCTAGAAGTACCACATTTATTGGCATTCTCATGGTATTTCTTCATTGTTTACTCAGGGAGAGTTCAAGTCATACAGATTCAAGTCACACAGAGTTTCAAGTCATACAGAGTTTCCCTCCAGAAGTTCGCTTGTTTTGATAGGTACCACCCTGTAGAAGTTACGCAAAAATGTACCCACTTTTGTTTTTAGTTACAATCTGTTAACACTTTTCAGTTGATATTCACCTATTTCCATCCCCACATCCGAATTAATTTACTGTGTATGTGCTGTTTGCAAGACTTCGTGTTAGGGACTTTACATAGGTTCCCTTTTCAATCTCTGCTCCCTGCTGCTGAGAGGACAGGCAGGGCAGCACTGTGATGCCATAGGAAGGGCTGGGGCTTTAGCTGCATTCCCATGCCAGCTGTCCATCCTGACTTTCGGTGTGACCTTGGAAAAATCACTTATTCTCTGAGTGTCAGTGTTTTCCTCTGTAAAGTATAAATCTAATGCTTTCATCACAAAATATGAAGTGTGAAAATTCTTAGAAAATTGACTTGATTATTATTAGTTGCCCCTTTCCTTCCCTTAGATGTATTTCATTTTCAAGCTTTAAACCTCCTGACTCATCCAGCAAAGTCAAATTTGTTAGTGAAAAATCCCACTTCATCATTATAGCATTGTATAACCAGAAGTAACTCATTGAGCCTGGATCCTTATGTGGTGGAAATTGAGTCAAACATTTGCCCTAGGTCAACAGTTGATTATAGACTTAAGAGACGGGATTGGAAGTGGCAGGTCTCTGGTTTTGATGGTATTTTCTTTGCATCAGTCAAACAAAGGGCTATGATATAGCGTCTAAGAGCATGGATTCTTGAGCCAGATTGCCAGGTGTGACTCCTGATACTGGTCCTTACTAGCTTTATGATGTTGGGTAAGTTTTTAAACCAGGGATAATAACCTATCTTATAAGATTGTAAAGAAGACTAAATGGGTCTTACATATGTAAATTCCTTAATGTAATCACCAGCCTGTAATCAGTGCTGTATGTCTGAAGGTCATTGTTAGTAGTAGTAGTAGTAGTACTAGCAGTAGCAGTAGTAACAACAGAAGTAGAAGTATACAGAATGCTCATAGAAAAACTCCCTGAGCACCACAGCAGATTAGAAATAAAAAGGGGGAAAAGATGCAGTCTAGAAGCTAACTGGTCTCTAATACTAAATTCATTTTACAAGACAATTATATTTCTGGATCTGGTCTGATGCAGGATTAACTCAGAACATTTGGTATTTATTCTTGGTAGACCCTGACAACTCTTGAGGTCTCCCTAAGCAGAAGTTCAAAGTATGCCTAGAATGATTCTGGGAAATAAGGTCCTAAGACAAGGAGAATTGACATGGTTTGCTTGGCCCCTCCAGATGAAGGGTCTTGAGGAGAGCCATATGTGCCGAACTATGAATCAAGATGAGACATATACAGAACTGGCCAGTCTGGGATAGGGATGCTAGGATGAGCGAGCCACATCAGAAGGTGCTGGAGAACTAGGACAGCAGCTGTTTGTTGGCTGGCTTCTGCTTCCTTTTGGTCAGTTCATTCCTGTTGTGCATGACTACACACACATACACACACACACACACACACACACACATGCACATTAACATTACCTTACCTAGGATATCCCCCATTGTGTTCTACAAATTTCTCATTACCCCATTTCCTTTTTTTCTCTGTTATGTTAGCATTATAACTTTAATACTTATCTAAAGTAGATGATAACACATCATCCTTTCATATGCAAGGAGTACATTTGTACTCTGGAGTGGTTTACTAAGGAGTGTGGCCAAGTCTACTTTCATCGCAGAATGAAAAACTACCTCCACTTGTGATTGTTCAGTGTGAACTTTCCAGATATGGTAACTGGAATGAATTGAATGGCCTCATAAAGGCTATTCTCATACTGAAAACCCTAGGATAGTTGTGGTGACAGTTAAATATAATTTACCAGAAAGGTGAGTTACTAGACTTTCTTTTGGAACTCTGTATACCTTCCCTATCTAGATACAGTTTCTTGGTACAAGACTTTGAAATAAGATATTGAATTTTAGAGGAACTTTTTAAAAATCCTTAATACCTTTTCAAAATCACAAATAAACTACATAGACACATTATCTTAGAAGAAAACCTGTGCCGGATACTCATCATTGTGCTGCCTTGCACTCTGTGCCAGCTGGCTCTGCAGGAGGCCTCTTCTTAGAGTTTGGGACATGCATCCATTGGTTTTCATTGAAAGACACATAGATAATTCAAGGTGTGTGATCAGAAGAACTCCAAGTAGGATTTAGATACTTGAAGATTGCCAGCGGCCTGCAGGATCCCTCTTTCCTTGTGAGGAACATTTTCCAAAGTTGTAAGATTTGGTTGTAAAGGAAAGAGACAGCTATTGCTTTATAAAGTGGCAAAGTTGGCAAATTTTTACCAAAATGGAACTCATTGCTTTATTAAAAGAAAAAGACTTTCCAGACCCACAGATCACCTTATTCTTTTCAAACTACTTTTCATCTTCTTTCAAAAATAACCAAATACATCTGTTCCTGGTGTGTTGTGCTGTTTTTCTATGGCATGATGCTGGGAGGGCATCATCAAAAGATTATATTAAGTGTCTCCAAATTCTAGTGCAATTTGAGAGTCAAATTAATTTATTTTTGCCCTTGCAGAACAGTGCATCCATTTAATTTCTTCTTCCTAACTATAGCTTAATTTGCTCACTGCAGTTATGATTTAATTTTATCTTTCATATGGGCACCAGGAAAGCACTGACTGCCTCATTAGTGATATTTACTCCCCATTCACACCCCTCTCATGGGGCTGGCGACTGTCCTGAGACATTCTTACTCTACTGGACTATGTCTTCCCTTCCCCTGTGCAGTTTGAAAGCTAGGATTCCTCAGAGGAGCTTTAAAGTTCCATTACTGACTTTCCTTCAGAACCCTGAAAAAAGGACTTGGAGGGAGGTGGAAGAATAATTGTCACTACTATCAAGAAGCTTCATAGAATGGTGGTTAAGAAAGTGTGGACCTTGCAGCCATCCTACCTGGGTAGAACCTGGCCCTGCTTCTTACCAAGAGAAAGAACTTTGGACAAGTTCCTTAACCTCTTAAGGCCTCGCTTTCCTCATCTATAAAACGAGGATGACCTCATAGGGGATTCAGAGAGTTGATACTATAATGTATCTGGCACACTGTAAGTATTATGTAAGTTTTCTTTATTAAATAAAACTGTTGAAAATACATAAATCCTTGCTCCACCCTGTCACATGGTGTATAATTTCTTAGTGTTCCATGTTTAGGACTTGTTTTCTCAACTTGTCTATCTGCTTTGTGAGTGAAGGGACCACGTCTTCGTTCTTCACATCTGGGTATGGAAGAGAGACTCTGTAATATTCGCTGAGCTGAATGAGTAAGTCCTTCCTCTTCCAGCTAAGTAGGACAGCTCTCAGTTGAAATGGAAAGAAGAGTAAGAGTCCACTACTGCCTGAGAAAGTAACACAGCCAGCATCAGAAAACCACAGAAAGAAGTATCACTTCTGGAGTGACTGGCTGTTTAATAGATGCGATGTAATGCTTGCATCTGTGCTATGAGTCACTGCCATTAGTTCTCTGATGTGTAGCTCCTGGTGTATTGAGAAGACACAGAGAATGGGGTCTTATTCCTCCTCAATCACTGCATGACCTCGGTAGAGTCACTTAACCTTTCTGCAACAAGGACTGTTTGCTCATCTGTCAGTGGTAGGAAGGAGGGGAGAGTGAGGTTGACTAAATCATTTATGTACTTCTTCCACCAGCCCTCAACTTCACAGTTTTGTTTCTTTATACTAATTGTAGCTTCATCACATAGAGAACAGAAAATGGTATGACTGTTCCTTGCAAACTTTTTTATCACAACTCTTGCATCCCCAGGAGTATGTCTGTGGTGCTGCTAAGAACTATGTATCCTCGCTGTCCTCCTTCATTTCAAAGGTCAAGCATTCACTTGTGTGGGATTTTGGTCTGTTTATTGTTATAATGTCATTTTGGTAGCTGGCCTCCATAATGACCGCAGGGATTCCCACCTCCTGGTGTTCACACTCTTGTCTAGTCCCCTCCCACTCTGATCAGAAGTGATCTGTATAACAAGCACAATATTGCAAAAATGATGGTGTATCACTTTTAAGATTAAGGCCAAGCTTCTGTCTTGTTATCATACTCTCTCTGTCTCTCTGATCTCTTGTTCGGTGGGAAACCATGTTCTGAACAGTCCTATGGAGAGGCCGATAGGGGAGGAACTGAAGCCTCCAGCTACAGCTGTATGAGTGAGCTTGGAATCAGATTTTCCAGCCCCAGTCAAGTTTTCAGAGATCACAGCCCCAACCGGACTCAGCCTCAGAAGCAATCTCAGCCAGACCCAGGCAGCTAAGCCACTCCCTGGTTCCTGACCAGTAGAGAATGAGTGAGGTGATAAATGCTTGTTTTAAGCTGCTATGTTTGGGGTAGTTTGTAAGGCATCAATAGATAACGAGTAGTCATCTTCACTTTATTAAACTAGCTTTCTAGAATGTTTCTCCCATGTACCTTTTATGTATTCTTATAGGTAGAGGTGGAAAGATGAAAATACATACAGTTGCCATTTATAAATGAAAATGGTCACTTTCCAGATCATGTAATTTGTTGGAAAGGGGGCCAGATGACATTCTTTCTTTCTTTAAACAGCTTTATTGAGATACAGTTTATATCATACAATTCATCCATTTAAAGTATACAGTTCGGGGCCCCTGGGTGGCCCAGTGGCTTAAGCCTCTGCCTTCGGCTCAGGTCATGGTCTCAGGGTCCTGGGATTGAGCCCCTCACCAGGCTCTCTGCTCAGCGGGGATCCTGCTTCCTTCTCCCTCTCTCTGCCTGCCTCTCTGTCTGCTTGTGATCTCTCTCTCTATCAAATAAATAAAATCTTTAAAAAATTATTTAAAGTATACAATCCGGTTCTTTTTAATATAGTCACAGAATTGTGCAAGTATTACCACAGTCGTCTTCTTTTAAGATTTTATTTAATTTATAACATAAAATATATATTATAAATATAAAATATTTTATATAATTAATTTTACTTATTTGTTTATTTATTTAAGATTTTATTTATTTATTAGAGAGCATGGGTACAAGTGATAGGAGGAGCAGAGGGAGAGGGAGAGAGGGTCTGAAGCAGACTTCCTGCTGACAGGGAGCCTAACATGACACAGGGCTCCACCCCGGGACTGCAAGATCATGACCTGAGCCAAAACCAAGAGTCGGACATTTAACTAACTGAAGCCATGGAGGCACCCCCATTGCCATAGACTTAGAGTGTTCTCATCCCTCCTAGAAGAAACGCCATAGCCATTAGCTGTCCTTCCTCTTTATCTCCCATGTCCCTTCTTCCCTGTCTACAGTTCTGAGCAGCCACTCATCTCTTTTCATTTCCTATAGCTTTGCCTCTTCTAGACATTTCATTATAAATGCAGTCATGCTCTGTGTGGTCTTTTTTGGCTGGCTTCTTCCAGTTAGCGTTCTTCCGTGTTGTACCTTATACTCATACTTCATTACTTTCAGTTGTGAAATACAATGTCATTAGGTGGTAAGTACACCACATTTTGTTTATTTGCTGATCAGTTCATGGATGTTTGGATAATTTCCACTTTTTAGCTATTACAAATAATGCTGCTGTGAAAATTCACATACAGGTTTTGTGTGAACATGTGTTTCATTGCTCTTGGAGATATACCTAGGGTGGAATTGTTGGGTCGTGTGATAATTCTATGTTTAGCTCTTTAAGAAGCTGCCAAACTGTTTTCCAGCACAGCTGCACCATCGTACACTCCCGCCAGCAACATGTAAGGGCTCTGCTTTTTCCACGCCCTTAACAACCCTCGTTATTTTTTGGCTTTTTGACTATAGCTGCCTCAGCCAGCATGAAGAGGCGCCTCTTCTGCTTCTCATTTCGTTATGCCATTGATCATCTTTTCATGTGTTTACCTGCCAGTTGTATCTTTTAGGGGAAAGGTTCTATTTAAAACTTAGAGCATTTTTAATTGGGTTATTTGTCTTTTTATTAATGAGTTGAAAGAGTTGTTTATGTGTGGCCAAACAGTATTCTTAACATTATGTGCGTATATACACAAGGCAAAGCACAGGATTGTGGCACTAATTTGAGGCTTGTGAGGTCCCCAAACCACTTGAGCTTCAAACATCTGGATAATTGAAGACCAACCAAGCTTCAGTTGTCCACTTCATTTTGCATTTATGTATCTTTGATTTTGGTTGCTTTTTTTTCTCCTTCATTGAAACTAACCCTTCTGTTTTGGGGGAAAAAATAATTTCTATAAGCATGGTCCTTTAGCAGATTTCTGTGATACATACTCTATAAATTAAGATATTTAATAATCTTAAACTTTTTGATAACCATGGCTTTCTGGAGTATCTATTTTCTTGTTTGTTCTTTAAATACATAGTTGTTAGAGAGTTAAATATGTGCATTTTTCTCACAAAAAATACATGGGCAAAATGAAATTTTAGTCGTATTCATGGGTATCTTTCTTGATACCTTTTTCTGTCACTTGGCTTCAAAGTTTATGTACATAATTTTATGATCAAATCACCATCATGTATGATGCTGTGCACGGTAGGAATATTCTTTACTGTATTTATAGATCATGTATGTACATATATTAAAAATAAATAAAATTCGATGGATTTACTTAAACTTATAACATGAAGAATGGAGTTAAAGAATAAATATGCTAAGCTTTTGGAAGTTGTAACAGTATATATTTTTATTTCTGACATTTCAGCTTTTTCCTACAAAAATGTTGTCATTTATTTATTCAAAGACTGCCCACCATGAGGGAGACACTCTTACTAGATAAAGAGTTTTTCTATACTAGCCTTCAGGGAGCTCACAAACAAGTAGTTAAGGAAAAAAATGTCAGAAGTAAATTACTTTAATAGACTACAAGTGCTATAATGGAGGTAGAAATAAAACAACAAAGCGAATGCCTTAGGCCTTGAGGGAGAGTGTCGTAGAGGTGATACTGTCGATGCTGGGGTTTGATGGATTAGTAGGAGTTTCTTAGCAGAGGGAACAGGTGACACAGTGCACTATTCTAATGTTCAAAGTTCAAAGGAAGGAGTGACAGGTGATGAGGATAGCAAAACAAAGACCAGACTGAAAATCGCCTTCGTCAGCCTCAGGACTTTGGATTTCTGGATAGTAGAGCTATAATCTAAGAAAATCAGAGTTAATGATGTGATGTAATTTTTGTTTTTGAAAGACAGCTCTATCAAAGAATTGACTGGAAGAGAGATAGTCAAGGCAGGTAGGCTATTTAGGAGACAGTTGAAAAAAATTCAGGCACATGTTAATGAAGAGCTTGCATGGTGAAGGGGAAAAATTTAGAGGGAGAATTAGATGTGGATATAAGACAGAAGAAATTAAGAATGAAGTTTCTAGCTTTTGAAGACTGGATAAATGTGGTGACATTAACAGATTGGCCCATTGAGCAAATTTTCAACATGGAGAATTTTAATGGTATAGGACAAAGTGTTAGTATTAGCCATACTAATAAAATACTAATAAAAGCTACAATTTAGAAACAAGATGGGATCGGGAGGGAGACAAACCATAAGAGACTCTGAATCTCACAAAACATACTGAGGGTTTCCAGGGTGGGAGGTGGAGAGGGTGGTTGAGTTATGGACATTGGGGAGGGTATGTGCTATGGTGAGTGCTGTGAAGTGTGTAAGCCTGATGATTCACAGACCTGTACCCCTGGGGCAAATAATACATTGTATGTTAATAAAAATAATTAATTTTAAAAGCTACAATTTAAATTGAATGCTTACCATTTACCAGGTTCCTAGTTAAGTATTTTGTGTGTGTGTGTGTGTGTGTGTGTGTGTGTGTGTATACACATACATACATATATACACATCTTAATTTTATTTTCTTTTTTCACGTTCCAAGATTCATTGTTTATGTGGAGCACCACACCCAGTGCTCCATGCAATAATGTCCTCCTTAGTACCCACCACCAGGCTCACCCAACACTCTACCCCCCTCCCACCCAAAACCCTCAGTTAATTCTCTGTGATGTTAAATTTTTGACCTTACCCAACATACTATACACTACCTCAGTAAAATCATTTCAGTTTTGAGAATTTCATATCTCATAAGATAAAGACCATTTCTAGAAGCTAGGTTTATGAAACTTCAGTGTACTCTTATAATCTCTTTGTGGCCATTAGAGTATCTCTGATGTAGTTGTACATGACAGACAAGAGATCATCACTTCAAATGAAAATGATAGAATGGCTCTGAAATGTTTCTGCTACTTTTATCTCCAGCTCAAGCTAAAAATTCCTATAAATTACATTGTTTAATGTAATTATTTACTTAACTCTGGGTATTTTCTAGTATAAAGCAGGGATGTTGAAATGTTGTATATTGCATTTCATAGTACTTGGGTATATTTTCACTTTTTACTATTTTTAATGTTAACATCTAAGTTTCTAGCCTATGTCAGAGAATATGATTGCATGGTATATGATTTCTAACTTTTCTTTATGACTTGTTGCAAAATCAGATATTTGGAAGTATGACATGTATGTTGAAAAGGATGTTACCAGTTATGTGAGTCATCAGTCCTTCCTAATATTTTGTCCTCTTCTTCTGTCACTCACTAAGAGAGCCAGTGTAGTGTTTTCCACTTCAGTTGTGGACATGTCAGTTTCTTCTTGTTATTCTATTAGTTTGAAACCTATATTGTGAGGTCCATAAAACTCAGAATAGTTCTGCCTTTTATCAAAAGGCATCTTTCCTTTGTCCAATTTGTTTTGTTTTGTTTTCGTCTCTGTCTCTTTTGCCTCAGCAGAATGTGTCTGAGATTCTTCCCTGTTCAATACATCAGAAGTTTGCTCCTTTTTATTTCTAAGCAGTATTCCATTTGTGGATATACCACAGTGAGCTTCTTCATTCACCTGTCAATAGACATTTGAGTTGTCAGCACTTTGGGGCTGTTATGAAGGAAACCGCTGTGAATGTTTGCATGCAAGTCTTTTGTTTTCACTCTGTGGGTAAATGCTACAGAGTTAAATTACTGGGTCATATATAAGTGTTTCTGTGTGTGTGTCACACACAGAATACTGTCAGACAGTATTCTAAGGTGTTTGTACTATTTTACATACCCACCAACAATGCAAGAGATCTTCAGTTGTTCCACATCCTGGCCAAAACTTAGTAAATAAATGACAATTTTAAAATGCTTAGCATTCTACTGGGTATATAGTGGTATCTCAGTGTAGTTTTAATTGGCATTTTCCTGAAGACTAAGATATTGGGCATCATCTCATGTAACTATTGCCCATATTCCTTTGTGAAGTGAACTTTTGTGTGTTTCTTTAATTTGTAAACCTAGGGAATTATAAGAGTTCTTTATATATTCCGGATATATAGGTCCTTTGTCAGATGTATATAGTGAAAATATTTCCTCTAAATCCGTCTTGTCTTTTCATTTTCTTTAATACTCCTTTTTGAGGAGCAAAAATTTTTAATTATGATGAAGTCTAATTCAACAAGTTTTTTATAGCTTATATGTCTGTGTCTTCTCTAAGGAATATTTGAATATTTGAAAGTCTCAAAGATAGTATCCTGTTTTCTTCTATGCTAGGCCTATCATAAAGGTGATTTAATTTTTGCATACTATATAAAGTAAAGGTAGAGGTTATTGTTTTTCCTTGCAGATATCCAGTTGCTGCAATACCAATGACTGTAAAGAGTTTCTTTTGCCAATTGGGAAAATAGGACCTGTTTTCCTTCTGGAAGCTTTGTCAAAAACCCGCTCACCATATTTGTATAGGTCTACTTCTGAACTCCATTCTTTTCAATCACTCTGTCTATTCTTGCTAATATCATATCTTCCTTACTGAACTTTCTAATAAGATTTCCATGGTTTTTGTTGATATTGTAACTTTTTATCACGTGATTCATTTGATCATTGCTAATATATAGAAATATAGTTGAGTCTTTGTTTATTGACCTTTAATTTTTGATCTTACTAAATTCACTTATTGTTAGGTTTTTAAAAAAAATAACTCTATTAGCTTTAATGTAGATTTCTCAGAATATTCTATGTACAAATTCATTTCCTTTATGAGTAAAGACAGTTTTACTTCTTCCATTCTGAAATGTTCAATTTTTCTTTTCTTACTTCAATATACTAGCTAGAACTCTAGTATATTGTTTAATAGAAGTGGTGTGAACAGACTTAACATTTTTTGTTCCTCAGTTTAGGCAGGAAAATAGTCTTTCACCACAACATATTAGCTGGCTATAGAGTCTTTTTGTAGATGTCCATTATTAAATTGAGGAATTATCTTTTTAGTTTTTTAATGTTTTTTCAAGTATGGGTGTTGAATTTTGTCAAATACTTCTCTTGCAACTTTGAAATGATTGTATATTGCTGTTGCTTTCTTATTTTTAGTCTTAATATAGTGAATTACAGTGATTTCTTTTTAAATAAACTTATTTTAAAATACATTCAGGTTTGGGGCGCCTGGGTGGCTCAGTGGGTTAAAGCCTCTGCTTCGGCACCGGTCATGATCTCACGGTCCTGGGATCAAGCCCAACATCGGGCTCTCTGCTCATCAGGGAGCCTACTTCCCTTCCTGTCTCTCTGCCTACCTGTGATCTGTCTGTCAAATAAATAAATAAAAATAAAAATAAATGTTAAAAAATAGATTCAGATTTACAGGAAAGTTGCAAGATGTTTACAGAGTTTCTGAGTGCCATCAACCAGTGTACCTTTTTAACATCTTGAAATACCATAATACATTTGTTACCACTAATGAACCAGCATTAATACATTGTTATTGACTGAAGGCTGTACTTACCAGATTTTTACCTAATGTCCTTTTTCTCATCCCAAATACAATATTAGATTTAGTCATTATATCTTCCTTAAGCTCCTCTAGACTAAGACAGCTCTTCATATTTTTTATGACCTTGACAATTTTGAGGCATTTAGTAGAATGTCTTTCATTTTGGGTTTGTCTGATGTTTTCTTACAGTTAGAACAGGGTTATGTATAGGTTTATAAAGTATTTTTCAGTCCATGTATATTAGGGATAGGGCTGCAGTTTTCCTGTACTGTCTTTATCTGGTCTTGGCACCAGGATAATGGTTGACTCATAAAATGAGCTGGGCAGTGTTCCCTCCTCTTTCCAGAAGGATATATAAGGGAATGCCAGTATTTCCTCCTAAAATGCTTAGCTGAATTCACTAGTAAAGTTATTAAGGGTTTGAGGAGTTTCTTTTCTGAAAAGGTTTTAAATTATGATTCTAATTCTTTAACAGAAATAAAATGTTCCTTCTTGAATTAGTGTTGGTAATTTTTTTATTTCAGAGAATGTGTGCACTTCATCGCAGTTGTCAACTTAACACAGTTATTCATTATATTTTTTATGTTTTTAATATCTGTGGGAACTGTCATTATAGTGATTTCTTTTATTCTTGATAGTAGAAATTTCTGGATTTTTTTTCCCAGATCAGTTTATTTATCTCTTCAAAGAACTAGCTTTTGGTTTTGTCAATTTCATTGATCTTTTTTTGTTTTTTTAAGGATTTATTATAGTATAATTATGGACAGTATTCATATTTAAAGTATGCAGTTTGATTAATTTTTATGCATTATGTCCATGAAACCACCACTACAATCAAAATAATGAACATTTTCATAACCTCTATAAGTTTCCTCGTGTGCTTTTGTGATTTTCTTTCCTGCTACCCTACCAGCCTGTTCTCAGGTGATCAGTGATCTGTTTGATGTCACTGTAGATTAGTTTGCATTTCTGAGAATTTCATATAAATATGCCATGTTACTTTTTATTGCTGAGCAGTATTATACTGTGTGGGTATACCACAATTTGTTTATCCCTTTTACCTACTGGTAGGGTTTTTGACAATTTCAAGATTAAAAATAAAGCTGCTTTGTACATTCATGTACAGCATTTGTGTGTACTTTTACTTCATATGTTTTTATTTTTTGGTAAGTGCCAAGAATTAGAATGTCTGGGCTGTATGGTAGATATATTAAGAAACTGCCCAAGTGTTTTCACCATTTCATATTCCTAGTAGCAATATATGAAAGTCACAGTTCCACATCTTCACCAACACAGAGTATGGTCATCTTTTAAAAATTTTAGTCATTCTTGTACCTGTGTTATACCTCTTTGTGGTTTTAATTTGTATTTTCCTGATTACTAATGAAGTTGAGCATCTTTTCTTGGGTTTATTTGGCATCCATATGTCATCTTTGGTAAAGTGTCAGTCCACATCACTTGTTCATTTTGAGGGTTTTTTTTTTTTTCTTACTGTTGAATTTTAAGTATTCTTTATAAATTCTGGATCGAAGCTGCCCATCATGGTAGCCAGGAACCACTGGAAATTTAAATTTCAGTTAATTAATTTTATTATGTTCAATTAGCCAACATTTGATACCTCATTAGTTTTTGATATAGTGCTCAACAATTCATTAGTTGTGTATAACACCCGGTGCTCATCACCACATATGTGCTCCTTAATACCCATCACCCATTCCCCTCCCTCAGCCCCCTCCCTTCTGTAACCCTTGGTTTGTTTCCCAGAGTTCAGAGTCTTTCATGGTTTGTCTCCCTCTCTGATTTCTTCCCCCTTCAGTTTTTCCTACCTTCCCTATTGTCCTCTGCCCTATTCCTTATGTTCCACATATGAGTGAAAACATATGATAAATGTCTTTCTGACTGACTTATTTCACTTAGCATAATCCCCTCCAGTTCCATCCACATCAGTGCAAATGGTAGGTATTCATCCTTTCTTATGACTAAGTAATATTTCATTGTATATATGAACCACATCTGTATCCATTCATCTGTTGAAAGACAACTCGATTCCTTCCACAGTTTGGCTATCAAGGACATTGCTACTATGAACACTGAGGTGCATGTGCCCCTTCTTTTCACCACATCTGTATCTTTAGAGTCAATACCTAGTAGTGCAATTGCTAGGTCATAGGGTAGCTCTTTTTTAACATCTTAAGGAACTTCCATACTGTTTTCCAGAGTGGCTGTACTAGCTTACATTCGTACCAACAGTGTAAGAGGGTTCTCCTTTCTCCGCATCCTCACCTACACTTGTTGTTTACGGTCTTACTAATTTTAGTCATTCTAACTGGTGTAATGTGGTATTTCAATTTGCTTTTGATTTTCATTTCCCTAGTGATGTTGGAACATTTTTTCATGTGTCTTTTAGTCATTTGTATGTCATCTTTGGAGAAGTGTCCAATCATGTCTTCCACACATTTATCGACTGGATTATTTGTTTTTTGGGGTGTTGAGTTTGAGAAGTTCTTTATAGATCTTGGATATGAGTTCTTTACCCATAATATCATTTGCAAATATCTCCTATTCTGTGGATTGCCTCTTAGTTTTGTTGACTATTCCCTTTGCTGTGCAGAATCTTTTTATCCCAGAAGTTCCTTTTAAATTGAATAAATGCAGTTCCCTAATCACAATAGCTACATTTCAAGTGCTCATTTAGTCACATATGAATAGCAGCTAACTATTAGTGCAGATAGAAAGTATTTCCATAATTTCAGAAAATTCACTTGTCAGTATAGTTCTAAATAGAAGTCCCTTATTGAGCCATGTGTTTTGTGAATATTTTTTCCAGTATATAGCTTACCTTTTCATTACAATTAACAGTGTCTTTCCAAGAGCCAAGTTTTAAATTATTTTTCTTTTATACTTTTGTGCATTCTATATACTATTAAATTTTTTTTCTAGACCCAAGGTCAGCACCTCTTCTTGTGCCTTGTGGTAGAATTTTTATAGTTTCTGGTTTTACATTTAGGGCTCTGGTACATTTTGAGTTAATTTTTGTATATCATATGAGATCAGTGTTGATACTTACACTGCATACAGCTATCCAGTTGTTTCAGCACTGTTTTTGAAAAGATTTTTCTGTCCCTGCTTAATTATCTCTGCACCATTGTCACATTATCATTTGGCTGTACAAGTGTGTGTCCAGTTCTGGACACTATTCTGTTCTTCATGCTAGTATCACGCTTTCTTGATAACTGTGGCTTTAAAATATGTTTTTAAATCAGGTGGTGAGAGTCTTTGTTCTTACTTTTCAAAATCATCTACGTTTCCTTAGAAATTTTTTAATCAATTTGACAATTTCTGTAAGAATGTTGGTGATAACCACATTTTATTGACATCAATGTGAGTAAAGTTGACATTTTAGCACTATTGAGACTTGCCATGCATGAACACAATATTTCTTCATTTATTTCAGTCTGCTTTTATTTCTCTCGACAGTATTTTACAGTTTTCAGTGTCTTATATATATTTTGTCAGATTTAACCCAGGGTAATTGTTTCATGCTAATATAAGTGGTACAGTTTAAACTTCTTAATTTCCAATTGTTCACTGCTAATATATAGAAAAATCACATAACAACTGTATCTGGCAACTTTATTAAATTTACTGTTAGCTCCAATAGCATGTTTTAGTAGAGTCATTAGGACTTTCTGCATTCACAATCACATCATGTTTCACTCAATGCCCCTTATATTAATGAGGTTTCTCCTCTTTGGCCATTGGGAGCATGAACTATTTCTACCCCTGTGTTAGTTCTGCCTGCTTTTTCCTTGGCGGTTATTTCCCTGGCTTCTGGTCACTTCCTCACACATGTATTGGTCATTTGTTAGATGAAAACTTGAGCAGAACCCTCAGGAGGTCTCTGAGGCCCGTCTCTGGATAGCTCTTTCCTCATTGGTTATTCTGCTTTGTGAATTTTAGCTACTCTGGCTTCCTTGAATTCTTAACTGTCTCCTCAAGATGAGCTCTTTTTGGCTTCCTCTTCCCTGAACTGTGGAGTACAATCTACTCAGTGTTCTAGAGCAATCTTAGAGCACACCTCATTTGTTTCTCTTCTCTTAGAAGTCACTGTTCTGTGCTTCCGTTGTCCAGTTCTGAAATGGTTGCTTCTTCTTTCTTTCCTCCCTTCCTCTCTCTTTCTTTTCCTTTTTCTTTCTTTCCTCTACTTTTCTTAGTTGTATAAGTCTTTCTAGCATGGTTGAAAACAGAAATCTCTTAATGACTTTTCCTCTTGTCTTTATTATTTCCTTCCTTTCACTTATTTTATATTTTTTTGTTCTTCTTTTCCAAACTTCTTAAAATGGAAACTTGAATTAGTGTTTTTGAAACTTCCATCTTTAGCATGATATTTTTTCTGAGCACTGTTGTAGCTGCATTTCACAAATTTGGATATGTTGTATTTTCATTCTCCTTTAGTTCAAAGTGTTTTTCGCTTTCCCTGTAATTTTTTCTTATACCCATGGTTATTATATTGTACTATTTAATTTTCAAAAATTTCTGGACTTTCCCAATGTTTCTCTATTATTTATTGCTATTTTAATACTCATGTAATTAGAAAACATACTCCGTATGATTTCTTCCAATTACTAGGATTCTGAATCTGTAGGACAATCAGGGTAGAACTGATATTTTAATAATACTGTCTTCCAACTCAACATGAACAAAATGTATTTTTCATTTTTTAGGTCTTCTTTATTAATCTTCAGCAGTGTTTTTTCTTTTTTGGTGTATTCATATTTTACATATTTTATCATATTTATCCCTAAGTATTTCATATTTATTGCTATTTGTAAACAGTGGTTTTTTTTAGGTGTTTGTTACATGTATGTAGAAATATAGCTGATTGTTGTACATTATACATTGTCTATCCTGCAGCTTTGCTAAATTCACTTATTAGTTTTAGTAGTTTTTTTGTTTGTTCTATTGAACTTTCTACACAGATGATCATGTTGTCTATAAACAAGTACAGTTGTATTTCTTCCTTCCAATCTAGATTCCCTTTATTTCCTTTTTTCCTGATTTCCTGATTTCTCTGTCTGAAGCCTAAATACATTGTGGAAAAGAAGTGGTGATGGTAAACATCTTTGTATTATTCTTGATGTTAGGAGGAAAGAGGAAATTTCCTTTTATTACTAGACTGCTGACTTTTATCATGAATATTGAATTTTGTCATGTTTTTTCACCGTCAATTGAAAAAACCATAAGATTTTTAATTTTTAATCTGTTAATATGTGAATTACTTTGATTGATTTTTGAATGTTAAAGCACTACATTCTTGACATCAACCCCACTCGGTCATGATATAACATCCTTTTTCATGTATTGTTGAATTCAATTTGCCAAAGAGTATTTTTAGAATTTTGGCATCTGTGTTCATGAGGGATACTGGTCTGTTGTTTTCTTTTCTTATAATGTCTTTGTCTAGCTCTGGTAATCAGGTTAATGCTAGCTTCTACGAATGAGTTGGTGTTTCTTCCCTTTAGTTTTATGGAACAGTTTATGTAAGGTTAGTCTTTCTTTCTTTCTTTTTTCCTTCCTTCTTTCTTTCCTTTCTTCCCTTCCTTCTTTCTTTCCTTTCTTCCCTTCCTTCCTTCCTTCTTTCCTTCCTGTTTTAGAATTCACCTGTGATAACTCTATGGGCATTGAGTTTTATTTTGTAGGAAGGCTTTAACTATATACTCAATGTCCCTAATATGACTATTTAGGTTATTTGTTTCTTTTTTAGTAAACTGTGATAGATTACATAGGTTAAGGATAGATTACATAGGCTAAGGATTTTTTCCATTTCACCTATATTGTCAAATTTATAGCCATATAATTCTTCATAATACTTCCTTATTGTCCTGTTAACATCTGTAGAATTTGTAGTCATATTTTGTCTCAAATTTTTGATACTAGTAATTCTAGTATTATTATATAATAGTAACGTTAGTGTCTTTTATCTTTTATGTTTGGTCAGTCTACCAGAGGTTTAACAGTTTTTTAAAATATTTTATTTTACTTATTTATTTGAGAGAGAGAGAGCATGAGCGGCTGGAGGGGCAGAGGAAAGAGAAGCAGACTCTCCACTGAGCAGGGAGCCCACTCAGGGCTAGATCCCAGAACCTAGAGTTTATGACCTGAGCAGAAGACAGACGCTCAACCGACTGAGCCATTCAGGAGTCCCAAGTTTAACAATTTTTATCAGTATTCTCAAAGAACCATTTTTTATTTCATTAACTTTGTCTATTTTCTATTTCCCATGTCAGTGATTTCCTCTTTGATCTTGAGTATTCGTTTCTTCTTTTTTAGGGTTTAATTTGCTATTAAGTTTCTTAAGATAGAAGTTGAAATAGTTGTTCTAAGATCTTTCTTCTCTTCTAACATAAGCATTGAACAGCAAAAATTCCTCCCTAAGTGCTACTTCAGTGGCATCCACAAATTCTGGTATGTAGTGTTTTCCTTTTCTGTTGAAAACACTTTCTAATTTTCTTTTTAATTTCCTCTTTGATAAATGGGTTGTTTAAAAGTGTAGTTTTCAGTATGATAAGATCTTCTAGGTATATTTTGTGTATTTCCTGCCTCAGACCTGGAATCAGGTATTTCTTCAAGACTAGAATCTGGGCAGTTGGGGCATTCATTGCTTCTATGTTGGTCATCATTTTTAGGTTTTTTCAGTGAATATCCTAAGAAGACTGTGACTTCTTTAGAGACAAAATATGTCATAACTGAATATAAATTGATTTCCAACTCAGATTTGAGACTACAGGTATTTTACTTAACATAGTCTATGTTAATATTTATGTTTCCTTTCTTTCATGCTGGGAATGTCATTCCCAGTGACTCTGGGAATATAGGAAGTAGAATACCAAATAATTACTCCTATTATCTTGAAATATATACATAATAACACTTTCAGAATAACATTATCAACATTACTACCACAAATGATTACTGAAAATAGTTTGATTTTTTTTAAGCAATTATCCTTATCTTTATGGCATATCCCAGCAGTGATAGTTAGTTATATTACTGTTTTTTTATAAAATCACTTGGAATAGTTTTTCTCTAGGTGGTTATTTTGGCTAATTTGTTTTAATTTTATTTTTTCTGATTTCATAAAATTCTATTGTGTGAATAAAATTATAAAATTTTCTCCACATCCTTTCCAACACCTTTCTTGTCTTTTTGATGATAGGTGTTCTAACATATATGAGGAGATACCTCACTGTGGTTTTGATTTGCATTTTCCTGATGATTAGTCATGTTGAGTGTTTCATGTACCTGTTGGCCATTTGCATTTCTTCTTTGGAGAAATGTCTATTCAGGTCTCTCATTGTTATTATAATAAGAAATGTTTATTTGGCCTTTATCCCATTTCTGGGGCAGAGCTTCTAAAACCCTTGGAATTTCCTGAGTGAGGAGGGCACTAAAGTTGTCTCTTGTTATGTTAATGACAGTACTTCTAGAAGAAGGGACCAACTTAGCTGGTTAGAGGGCTGAAACTTTCAGTCCTACCCCACTGACCTCCATGGGAGTGGAGAGGATTTGGAAGTTAAATCAATAGCCAGTGGCCAATGACTTAATCCATTATGCTTATGTAATGAAGACTTCATAAAACCCCAAAAGGACAAGGTTTGGAGAGCTTCCAGGTTGGTGGACATGTGGAGATTCGGGGAGTTGTGAACTAGGAAAGGGCATGGAAGCGTCTCATTCTTTTCCCATACCTTCTTGCCCTGTGCATCTCTTTGTTGTTCCTGAGTTATATCTTTTTTATAGTAAATTAGGAATCTAGTGACTAAATGGGTTTCCTGAGGTATGTGAGCCACTCTAGCAAATTAATGGAACTCAAGGAGGTCTAGGAACCTCCAGTCTATAACCTGTTAGTCAGAAGCCCAGGTGATATTCATTGCAGCATTATTTACAGTTGTCAAGATACAGAAACAACCTAAGTGTCTATCTGCAGATGAATGGATAAAATGATGTGATATATATAATGGAACATTATTGATCCGTGAGAAAGAAGAAAATCTTGCCCCCTGTGACATCACAGATAGACCTTGAGGGTATTATGCTAAGTGAATGTCAGAGAAAAGAAATAAGTCAGACAAGAAAGGAAAGAAGTCAAATGGAGAAAGACAAATACCATACAATTTCACTTCTATATGGAATCTAAAAAAAAAGTCGAATTCAGAGAATCAGATGGTAGAATGGTAGTTGCCAGGGACTAGGTAGTGGAAAAAATAGCAAGATGTTGTTTAGAGAGTAATCATAGCATGGAGACTATAGTAAATAATAACTGTATTATATACTTGAAATTTGCTAAGAGACGAATTTTAAGTATTGTCATCACACATACACAAATGTAACTATATGGATTGACAGGTGTGTTAATTAACTTGACTGTGATGATCATTCCACAATGTTTATATCAAGTCGTCATGTTGTACACTTTACATATATATATAATTTTGTCAATTATATTGCAATAAAGCTGGAAAACACTTAAAAATTATAAAATTTTATAAAATATCATTTCATAAATTGTAATTTTATAGTTTTGTATAAAAACTAAATCTGTATAGCTTTATAAAATTTTATAGTGATATAAATATTTACATAGTATATATTGAATCTATTAAAACAAATTATATTCAAATAAACTGTGTTTCTATTTCTGTCTTCTCAACTTCATTTTTTTTCCCTTTTGCCATTAGTAACTTTGAAAAAACTCAATTTCTTATAAGCAATACAAATATGTATGTATTTCTTCTCTTTCTGAAACAATAGTACACTCTATACTTTCTACCACACTTCGTTTAGATAGCAGTGTATCTGTATGATCACTTTGTACCTGTATATAGAGATATTTTCGTTCCTTTTTAGAGTTCCTGGTAATCTATTGTTTATATGTACCATAAGGCAGTCCCTTACTAATGAATGACCAATTGTTTTTTTTTTTCCATTCTTTTACTGTAAAGAAACCAGCAGTGAAAATCTTGAACTTATCAGAAGTGGGATAGCCATATATAATTTTGCTAAATACTGCCACATTTTCCCTTTATAAAAGTTGTGCCATTTCTTTTCACTCTGCTGATGCAGAAGAGTTCCGGTTCTCACCACAGCCTCACTAACAAGAGTATACTGATATAATGTTCAGGGTAGCTTTAATTTAATTATCTACTGGTGTTAAGTAAAACTTACATATTAAAATTATATGTTATACTAAATAAATGTAAATTTTTAAATATTTACTCTGCTATGCAAGCATAATTGGAAATGCATGATATAAAAACAAAACTCACAATTTAGAAATATAAAATATAAAAATGTTTTTTACATAAAAATAAATGCTAAGGTATTGTTTTGACTATAAATTACCTATGTCTGTTTTTTTAAAGCATAATTCTGATGTGTTAATGATGAGAGTGTCACTGAATTTTTCTTAAACTGAGAATTTACACCCAGATAATATTTTCCTATTGGTATTACAGTAAGAAGTAAAATTTTGTTTAACTTGCAAATTAACTGATTTAAAGTACTTTTTTCAGTTAACTTCTGTATGTGAATTCCTTGTCTGCCTGCTTCTTTTTCCCCCTGCTATGTTATCCCTCCTGTGTTTTGGATAAGCACATAATTTCTTTATTTATTATATAAAAATGAGCTTATGGTTAAGTTTATGCACCTGGATACTGGAACGGCCTAATTCCTCTTGGATTTAGTAATTGTCTACTTTTTATGAAAAAGAAAATAAGATGAAAACAGGAAAAGAAGACTGAGGAATCAGTACCAAATTTGTATTTTTTAACCACCAGCAAACATTGGACAGATAGGATCAACTTTTCAGTGGAACTACTGGTTCAATAATAGTCCTCTGGTACAATTGTTTTGGAATTGTGCAAACTCCTGAACTGAATCTGTGGTATAGAAATCTGGACTCAGTTCTCATTGGTTTAAATCTTTTTAACCTAGTGAAAATTATAGGTAACTCTGATTTGGAGGGGTATATTCCATAGTTTAACATTTTTAATAGGGAAGAATTGTAAAGATAAAGAAAAGTTTATACAATAGTACAGTGAACACTTACATACCCACCACCTGTATTTTATCTGTAATTGCTGACATTTGTTGTTTCATCTGTCTTCATCTAGTTCTATCTATATCTATATTTTCTGTGAAGTATCTGAAATTAAATTGTAGACATAGTGATTTCAGCAAGATAATTCAGCATAAAACTCTTAAAAATAGAGCATTCCTCTATACAAAAACAAAATCATTATTACACCCAAGAAAATTAAAATTTCCATGATGTCATCTAATACATGTTTATATTCAAACTGTCCAACATTTTGGACAAAAAAATGCCCTACACTTTTTTTAATAACTACTATTTTTTAAAACAGATTTGTTTGTTATGTCTCTTTATTCTGTTGTAATATAGAACAGTTCCTGAAACATCCTTTTTAATTGGTTTGGTTTTTTTGTTTTTTGGGGGGGTTTTTTTGGAAGATGTACTTACTGGGGCACCTGAGTGGCTCAGTTGGTTAAGTGTCTGCCTTCAGCTCTGGTCATAATCCCAGGGTCATGAGATCAAGTGCCACATCAGGCAGATGTGGGAGCCTGCTTCTCCCTCTCCCTCTGCTGTTCCCACTGCTTAGGCTCTCTGCCAAATTAAAAAAAAAAAAAATCTTTAAAAAAAAAAGATGTGTTTTAGAAAGAGAGCATAGGTGTTAGGGGTAGAGGGAGAAGGAGAGAGAGAATTTCAAGCAGGCTCCCCACTGAGCATGGAACTTAATATGGGGCTCAATCTCAGGACCATGACCTGAGCCAAAAATCAGGAGTTGGCCGCATAACTGACTGATCCACTCAGGTATCCCTAAGTTTTTATTTATTAACTTTTATAAGAGACTAGTCCTAGTCTTGGTTTTATCTGTGGAATAGCTGACTTATTGTTTCTTTGTAACATGTTATTCCAAACTTAGAATTTTCAAACAACAAACATTATTTCACACAGTTTTGGAGCATGAGAAATCTAGAAGCAGTTTAGCTGGGTAGGTCTGGCTCAGAATCCCTCATGAGGTTGTCATCAAGATATCTATCAGTTGGCACTGTGGTCATCTGATGGCTTGACTGATATTGTGGGATCCACTACAAGTAATATTCACTCAGTAGACTATTGCCAAGAAGCCTCATTTTTTTACCGTGTGGGTATGTCCATAGGGTTGCTAACAAAATGGCAGCCAACTTCATCCACAGTGAGCAATCCAAGAAAAAGATACGCACACATACATATACTGTGGGTGCACATACACAGTGACCAAGATGAAATCTAGATTATTTTTATGATGTAATCTTGGAAGTGACAATATGTCATATGATAATATGCCATATTATCTTGGTCATAAGTCCCAACACTAATACAGTGTAGGAGGGATGAAGGAGTATGAATACCAGTAGGCAGCTATCCTGTCATGCTAACTTAGAGGCTGGCCTCTATAGCCTGTGTTCTGAATTTGTCTCGTTTTTTTGTGTGTAGTCATTTAATTTGTTCCTTTATTGCCCCCTTATTTCTTATAAACTGGAAGTTGTTTCTAACTGCTTGATTGTACTCAAGTCATCACTGTGTGCAAGAAGACTGCTTCATATGTATTTCATATTCTTCGCTTCAGGAGGTACATAATTTCAGGTTGTCATATGTGGCCAAGGTGATCTGATATCATTTATAAAGGTGCAATTATAAAGTAATCTTTGAGTTGATTGTTTAATAGTTCACCAGATGTCTTGTTCTTTGGGAAAGAATTTGACTTCCATGTGATCTTTAATAGCAGTAACTAACTTTTTTGTGTGTTTGTTATCTAAATGCTTTTAAATACATTTCATCATTTTGACTTTCACAGTGCTATGTTACTCTTAGTTATCACCATTTATAGAAAATTCTAAGTTCCTAGATATAAATGGTAAGGCACACAACTAGTAAATGACAGTGCCGATATTAAAACTCAGGTATGTCTGACTCTAGAACCCACGTTATTGGCAGTACTGCTTACAGAAAGAAAGGGAGACGTACCCAAAATTTTATACATGATGTAAAAAGGAAGTCTCTTGAATATACAGGTGGGAACCAAGAAGTATGAGGAGTAAGTTATGAAGGTTGTTATCTGTGTTTCAGCCATATGACATTACAGGCACAATGTAATCATACATACAATATACAAACATACATACAGATATATATTTATGATATATACAAAATCATAGCTAAACTGTTCTAGGCAGATGAGAAGCTGTGCTATGTTAAGAATTTCTTGAGGCTATTGTACTACTAAAGAACTCATTTCTAATCATCTATTCTAGAAATAGAATTTTGTTATAAAGTTACATATATCTGATGCATAGTTATAGTTATAACATAAAGTTAAGATTAAGGCAAATACTTAAGGTGATTCCAGACAGAGTTTTGTTGGTGGGGTAGAGGGAATGGAGAGAGAAGAAATGTGCCTCAGTGGAAAAAGAAAGAAAACCATGTACTCTTTTGTGAGTAGACTTCCAAAGAAGTGGGGACAGATGGTACTTTTTATGAAAGTAAAAGTGTTCTCTCTGTGGCTAGAAGCTACTGCATTGAGCCAGGCGACTGTAAAGGGTCATTACAAAGTCAGGTAGAATTCATTGTTCCTTTATTGTGCCTCTTCATTTCAGATACAAATATTCCTCTTTTCATACTAGGAAGGAAATGTGGAATCTTCGAAATCATGGGGTTTTAGAATTGGAAAGACTTTTCTAAAATAATCATGTAGCTCTTTCCACTAGTCTTTTATTTTATGAATAAAGAACCTGAGAGTAAGAGAGATTGCATGCCTACGTTTACCCAGTGAGGGAGTGTTAGAACTAGGGCTGGGGCTAGGGCTAGGAACCAGGCTTTCACTGTCCTCAGCCTAGTCTCAATTTTTCTTTCCTATCTAGCCTTAGCAATAGGAAAGTGGGTATAAAAGAGTCCCACAAATTCAAGTGCGGGACAGTCATAAAGAGGAAAACAAAAGTGCCTACTTGTTTTCTAAGGCATTGAAAATAGGCACCCAGAAATGTGAGTAAACTCTCTTAGTTCTGAGAAGAATGACCTTTGCGGAAAGATCAGGATAATTGTCCTTGGCGATTGTGTTTCTGAGACTGTCCACTGAACCTCGGTGTAATAAGTAGGATGGAGCTATTGTTGATAGGTTTGGATATATTGTTTTTTTGCTCCCAGGTCAACACTCCATGGACTCCCATATATATTTATATAAAGGCTGACCTGCCAACACTCCACAGACTCCCAAGTTAAGCCCCAGGCTTCAGCCCCTTTTAAAAACTGATGGAAGAACTGGTTATGCCTCTTTCCTTTCTGCCCTTGCCTTACCCTGTTGCTGTTTATTCACTGTCTCTCCCATTCTCACAGTTCCCTCTATAAGCCAGTGACAGTGGGTTCTTCTAACACACACCTCAGGTAAGTAGATGGTACGCCATTCTGTGAAAACAAAAACCTCTGAGGGTAGGGGTCCTCCAACGGTGATCTTGAGGCCCTGAGCATTACCATCACCTAGGAATAGATTAGAAATATCAATTAGAGGCCCCACTCCATAATGAATCAAAAAGTCTAGGACTAGGGCCCCTGTTTTAACAAGCCCTACATATAATTCAGATACAGCCTAAAATTTGGAAAAGTGCAGTCCTAGGGCATTCTCTCGGTGAAGTCTGATTCTCAGATGTGATTTCCATACCAGGTAGCATAGCACAAGGAATGAAATGTATGCACTATAGTTAATTCTTAGCAACACTAGGGAGGCAATTTCCAGACCTCTTCAAGATTACTAAATGTTTGGAGAGAGCTGCCTCAGGCTCTGGTAGCCCAAGACAAAAGCAAAGAAACAATAAACAATAGCCTGAGCCTCGGATGTCAGATGTCCTGTGCATGGGCTCTAACCCTTAGTTCTCAGTAGAGAAATAGAGTCATTGCTGAACTGTGTATCTGTGTTTCACTATGTTTGCATTATGCGAACCTGGGTTTAATTCTGCCCTGTAAATAAGAATGGTTTTTGAGCACATACTTTTTAAAATCTGTTTTCCCTCCTACATAGACATAGTGAAACATTAAATTAGTAGTTCTTCCTACTTGCCAGGCATAAATTGTTACTTGCTGTTTCTAGTAGGAGGGTCTCTGAGCTACTTTAAAATATATATTCTGGTTTTTGTGCCAAGGAAGAGATAGGAACTGTAATATCTTAAGGAAGAAGAGGATTATACTTAGTCCCCCCAGAGGCAATTGTTTTCCTAAAGCAGGTGACCCTCTGGGCTTCTTAAGATTTCTCAAGAAGTCCCAGGGAACTAGAGCTGCAGAGGGTGTGTGATGCCTCTGCTCTGTGATGGAGAGCCATGGTGGCCAGTGGTCACAGCTGTGCGTACTGTGCTTAGCTAGACCTTAGGTGCATTATCTCATTTAATCCTCATAACAAACCTGAGAGGTAAGCATTACTACTTTAGTATGACAGGTGGTAAAATGCAGTTTTAGGGTTAACCTTCTGTCCAGAGTTGCAAAGTCTTGAAGCAGCAGACCAGGTTTCAAACTCAAATCTGTCTGAATCTACAAGTGCTGTTCTTATCCTCACCTCCTGGCACTCCCTTCCCACACCATCAGCCCTAAACCCTCCTGCTTTATTTGCCTCTCTTTTCCTTGCATATACTTCTCTTCTGCTCTTCTACCTAGAGAACTACTTCAAGACTCAGTTCAATTTATACCTTTATGATTGCTTTCCTGGCCAGATCTTCCTGTCTTTCCTCTTCAGCCACCCCAGGTCCTCACACTAAATTCCCATCATGATTCTCCATTTAAGCTATGTTGTATCTTTCTCACCACATACTGCAAAATGATCATTTTCTAGGTATCTGTCTCTCTGAATGGCCGGTGACTACCTCATAGCCACATTTAGTTTCTTATTTTCTTTCCGCATAGCTCCAGCCTTCATTTATGTTTCCCTTCTATGATAGTCTCAGAATCTTACAAAATTAAGACTGGAATGGACTTAACAACAACAAAAATGGTTTAATTCATATCTTCAAGGACTAAGGGTTTAAAAAAGTACTAAGTATCTGATAACTGCTGCTTTCCTTAATAAAACAAATACTCAGGAAACCATCATTCATAACAATGAGTAAAAACATGTAATCTTCAAAATTGTAACTGTTCTTAAACCCACTGTGAAAACTGAGGTTGTAAGACAACCAAGTGAACTAAATTCCAAGAGTGACTAGCCCCTCTAAGAAGAGATGGGACACACAGATTGTTTGACCTTCAGAACACGATGAGAGTTTACATTCACCTGCAGGCTATTTTTTCATGGGCCTCCATTGGTTTCCTCACAAGAAGATTGGAGGTAGGTCAAGAGAGAGAAAAGAGCCCACCCGAGTGGCACAGGCTTGCAAAACTTGATCGGTTGCCCGCAGAAGACAGGCATGAAACTCTGCCTTTGTCAGAATCTTCTTTCTTATTAAGCAAAAGCCTTTAGCCACCAATGAAGGCTCAGCAAATCCTCTCACTCCCAGGATCCAAGTGAAGGTACACTGCCTCCTGAGGAGGGGAAGAAGCAAAACCCATCTGCTTCTTGGAGAGGAACTTCTTCCTCACTTACACAACTCACAAATACCTCCTGCTCCTGGACCTTCTGCTCTTACAGGAGGAACAGAAAAACCCCTTGGTCCCAGGATTTTGCACCAATAAAAGCTAGAGGTGTGCTCCCACTGGGGAGAAGCTAGAAACTCTCTTCTGCCTAAGAGCTGTCACAGATTCAAAGCAGAAGTTGGTCGTCATGGAGATTGAGGAGGGGGAGAAGTATAAAACCCCACTTTAGAGGCCCGGGTACACAGACACTGCCTAAAACTGAGGCAGAGCAGGGGGACTGAGAATCTCACATGCCCCTCCCCACAAAGAGCCTAATGCTAAGTAACAAGCACTAGGATTCTACTGCTAGAGCAAGAGCTAGCAAGAGACCCCCCTTCTCCCTCACATAGTACAGGCATTCAGAGACTGTTAAAAGCTAAGAGTGGAGCAGGGATGGTGAGAAAATCTCTAAGCCTCACACTAAGCACAAGGCAACAGTAATCTATCACTGGAAGAATCTGAAGTCTATAGTACACTGAGGTTAAAAATAGCAACAACAAAATGCAAGCCCAACTCTGTGACTGACTGAAATGACTCAACCTCTCTTGCTAATGTCCTAACAGAAAGAGCCATGCCCATTTCCATGAGTAAATACTATTTACATCAGTCCCCATTGTTGTTCTATCACAATGCCCTGTTTCAATGAAAAATTTTACAACACATCATGTAGCAAGAAGGAAACCCACTGTTAAAAGATAAAGAAGTCAGGAAGAGTTTGGAAAGATATCCGGGTGAGAGAACCCTGAGCTCACCCTGTCCCACATTTACAGTAAGTATCATCCACATCCAAGTAAATAAACCAGAGAACTACCCAAAGGCTGGCAGAACAAACTCCACAACTAAATATAGAGCAAAAGCAACATCTGAAAGGTTAGGAAGGTCAGAAAGGTAGAGGGAAGCTGCCTGTGGGAGGGAAGGAACTTGCACACAGAGAGGGAAGAAAAATGGACCCTTGTACAGGGGAACTCACATAAGCGAAACTAATTCCCATAACATTTGGCTTTGAAAATCAGAAGGGCTGAATTCAATGAGGTTGTATACCCGTGGGACTTACAACCTGGAGCCTCAAAAGTCAAATGACTGGGCAAACTGGGAAGGCCAGTGATAGCTGGGTTGCTGCCCTTAAAGAGGCATCAACCTGCATGGGAAGGCAACACAAAAATGGCAATTTATACAACATCAGGGACAAATGGGAGACAGATCTCTTATAATGATTTTGGAGTGTGTTGGGGGACTTCTGTGAAAACAAGAGAACTGGCAGCTACCATTTTCTTCCCCCACCTCCCAGTATAAACACAAGGCCATCTGGGGAAGGCAGGACTGCACAGACTCTTGTCACCTAACCTGGTAGCAGTGCGCCATACCCACGAGTTCTCCTGAGGACGTGCCCACTCCCAGGGCTGCTAGCCTCTGCCCTGGGCTCAAGACAGATTTTGTTAAATCCATGGACCCTCAATGCTCACCCACTATGCCCAGCCTCACACCCCCGGCTGCCCTGGCATCTAGCCCCTACCTGCTGCAGCACTTCACAGAATCTGGCATAAAACTAGTGGCACACTACAAATTTTGCTAACACCACTGCCCACTCCCAAGTTCCCTGGCAAGCACACTGCTTCCACAAAGCAGGCCTGCCTGGGTCCCACTAACCCCACAGAAAGCAAACACAAGAAGCAGAGAGTCAGTACAGATGACTGCACTGAAAGGAAAAGTGACAAAACATCAGGGTGTAAACAGCACACCCAAGTGCCAGGTCCTGTTGAAAAGGGGACACTGCAGGACCAGGGCACTCCAGGACCTCTTCATAAAGTCACTACTTTCAAGAGAAAACATAGCTGACCCTCTTAGAACAGAGAAACAGAGACAGACAAGCAGACAAAACGAGAAGGCATAGAAATTGAACCCAGATTAAAAAAACAGGACAAGGCCATGGCCAGAGATCTAAGCAAAACAGATATAAGTAATATGCTTGATAGAGAATTTAAAGTAATGGTCATAAGGATACTCACTGAGTATCCTTAAAAGAGTGGAAGATACGGGCAAGACCCTTAACAGAGAGATAAGGAACAACATAGCAGAGATAAAGAGTTCAATAAGTGTAGTGAAAACATGCTTGACAGAATGAACAACAGGCTAGAGGGAGCAGAGGAATGAATTAATGACCTAAAAGACAAGGTAATGGAAATCAACTGAGCTGAACAAAAGAGAGAAAAAAGAATTATGCAAAACAAGAATCAACTTAGGGAACTCAATGACTCCATCACACATAATAACATATTATATTATAGGAGTCCCGGAAGAAGAAAAAGAGGGGAGCAGAAAATTTATTTGATGAAATAACAGCGAGAACTTCCCTAATCTGGGGAAGGAAATATATCCAGATCCAGAAGACACAGAGAATTCCCATCAAAGTCAACAAAAGCAGAGACACCCTAGGACAAATTGTAATTAAGTTGGCAAAATACCATTAAAAGAAGACAATTTAAAAGCAGAAAAACAAAAGAAGACAGTAACATAGAAGGGAAAACCCACAAGGCTAGCAGAGAATTCTTCAGCAGAAATTTTCTAAGCCTGAAGAGAATGGCATGATATATTCAAAATGTAGAATGGAAGAACCTGCAGCCAAGAAGACTCTATCCAGCAAGGTTATCATTGGATAAAGAGTTTTTCAGACAAACAAAAACTAAAGAAGTTCATGACCACTAAACCAGCCCTGCAAGATATATTAAAGGGAACTCTTTGAATGGAAAGGAGAGACAAGTGACAGTATAAAGGGAAACAAAAAAGCAGTAAAAATTAAGTTTTCTGTAAAAAGAAATCAGTCAAGTAATCCATAAGGTAAAACGATGTAAAATATGACAACATTGGGATACCTGAGTGGCACTGTCAGTTAACATCCAACTCTTGGTTTCAGCTCAGTTCATGATCTCAGGGTCCTGAGGTCAAGTCCTGCATCAGACTCCATGCTCAGTGCAGAGTCTGCTCTCCCTCCCTTCTCCCCACCCACACTCGTGTGCACTCTCTGTCTCTCTATCAAATAAATACATCTTATTAAAAAGACAACATATGCATAAAACACAGGGAGTAGCAGAATAAAGAATGGATTCAAACTTAAAACAACCATCAACTTAATATAGACTGCTATACATAGAAGATACTATATACCAAACAAATGGTACCTGTATATCACAAAACACTAATAAATACCACAAAGCATCAAAGAGAGAAAGACAATAAATGATCAGAGAAAATTTTCAGATACAATCACAGAACATATAATAAAATAATAAATACATATTTTTAATTATTATTTTGAATGTAAATGGACTAAATGCTCCAATCAAAAGGCATAGGATATCAAAATGGGTTAAAAATTTTAAAAGACCCATCCAAATTCTGCCTATAGAAGACTCATTTTAGACCTAAAGACACCAGCAGATTGAAAGTGAGGGGATGAAGAAACATCTATCATGCAAATGGGTGTCAAAAAGAAGCTGGAGAAGCAATACTTGTATCAAACAAAATGAACTTTAAAACAAAGACTATAACAAGAGACAAATAAGACACTATATAATAATAAAAGGGACAGTCCAACAAGAAGCTATAGATAGCAATTATAAATATTTATGCGCCCAACATAAGAATACCAAATACTTTAAACAGTTAACAAACATAAAGGAACTGATTGATAATAATATAGTAAGACTAAGGGACTTGAATACCCCACTTAAGTCAGTAGACAGATCATCTAAACAGAAGACCAGCAAGGAAACAGTGGCTTTGAATGATACACTGGAACAGATGGATGTAACAGACATAGTCAGAACATTCCATCCTGAAACAGCAAAATGCACATTTTTTTCAAGTGCATATGGATATTCTCCAGAATAGATCACATGTTAGGTCATAAAACAATCCTCAACAAATTCAAGAGGATTGAAGCCATACCACACATCCTTTCTGACCACAGTGATATAAAACTAGAATTCAACCACCAGAAAAAGTCTGTAAAAACCACAAATACATGGAGGTTAAATAACGTGCTACTAAACAATGAATGGGTCAACTAGGAAATAAAAGGAGTATTTCATGTTTCATGGAAACATGAAAATGAAAACACAATGGTCCAGAACCTTTGGAATACAATAAAGGTTGTTCTAAGATGGAAGTTTATAGCAATACAGACCTACCTGAAGAAGCAAAGAACAACCTAACCTTATGCCTAAAAGAGCTAGAAAAAGAACAACAATCAAAACCTCAAACTAGCAAAAGGAAGCAAATGGTAAAGATTGGAGTAGAAATAAATGATATACAAACTAAAAACGGAGGGTACCTGGTGACTCATTCAGTTAAGCATCTGCCTTCAGCTCAGGTTGTGATCCCTCCTGGGGTTGAGGGATCCCTGTTGAGTGGGGAACCTGCTTCTCCCTCCCCCTTTGCCCTCCCCACCCCAGCTCATGCTTGCTCTCTCTCAAGTGCTCCCTGTTGTTCTCTCTCAAATAAATAAAATCTTAAAAAAAAAAAAATCAATGAAACCAAGAACTGGTTTTTTTAAAATATCAATAAAACCAATAAGCCTCCAACCAGACTTATCAAGTAAAAAAGAGAAAGGATTCAAATAAATAAAACCATGAATAAAAGAGGAGAAATAACAACCAATACCACAGAAACACAATTATAAGAGAATATAATGAAAAACTATATGCCAATAAATTGGACAACCTAGAAGAAACGGATAAATTCCTGAAATATTAAACTACCAAAACTGAAACAGGAGGAAATAGAAAATTTGAACAGACTGATTACCAGTGAAGAAATTGAATCAATAATCAAAAACTTCCCAATAAACAAAAGTACAGAACCAAATGACTTTACAGGTGAATTCTACCTAACATTTAAAGAAGAGTTAATACCTGTTTTTCTCAAACTATTCCAAAAATGTAGGAAAAGGAGGAAAATTTCCAAATTTATTCTCTGAGGCCAGCAGTACCCTGATACCAAAACCAGATAGAGACATTTCGAAAAAAGAGAACTATAGGCCAGTATCTCTGATGTTCATCTCTGAAAAGCACAGATGCGGAAGTTTTTAGTCAATTACTAACAAAACGAATCCAACAATACATTAGAAAAAATATATCCACCACAATCAAGAGGGATTTATTCCTAAGTTGCAAGGGTGGTTCAATATTTGCAAATCAATCAACATGATACATCACATCAACAAGGAAAGGATAAGAACAATAGAATCATTTCAGTAGATGTTAAAAAGCAGTTGACCAAGTACAGCATCCATTCATAATGAAAACCTTCAACAAAGTAGATTATTTACCTCAAAATAATAAAGGCCATTTATGAAAAAACCATAGCTAACACGATCCTTAATAGAGAAAAACAGAGCTTTTCCCCCTAAGACCAGGAACAAGACAAGGATGTCCACTCTTACCCCTTTATTCAACATAGTATGGGAGGTCCTAGCTACAGCAATCAGAGAACAAAAAGAAATACAAGGCATCCAAATTAGTAAGGAAGAAGTCAGACTTAACCCTTTTAGCAAATAACTTGATACTCTATATAGAAAACTCCACAAAACACTGCTAAAACTGATAAATTCAGTAAAGTCACAGGATATAAAATCAATGTAGAGAAATCTGTTGGTTTATATACACCAATAAGGAAGCAGTTGAAAGAGAAATTAAAACATTTATAAAATGATAATAAGATACGTAAAGAATAAGTTTAACAAAGAGGTGAAAGACCTGTACTCTGAAAACTGTAAAACACTGATGAAAGAAACTGAAGGTAATACAAAGAAATGGGAAGACATTCCATGCTTACGGATTGAAAGACTAAATATTGTGGGGCACCTGGGTGGCTCGATCAGTTAAGTAACTGCCTTTAACTCAGGCCGTGATCCCCCGGGTCCTGGGATCAAGCCCTTTGTTGGGCTCCCTGCTCAGCTGGGAGTCTGCTTCTCCCTCTACCCTTGCTTCTCTCTTGCTCACTCTCTCTCCCTCTCAAAATATTTTTTTTAAAAAAAGAGGTACCTGGGTGGCTCAGTTGTTAAGCTCCTGCCTTCAGCTCAGGTCATGATCCCAGGATCCTGGGATCGAGCCCCTGCTCCCCACTAGGTGGGGAGACTGCTTCCCCCTCTCCCTCTGCTTGCTGCTACCCCATTTGTGCTCGCTCTCTCTCTCTCTCTCTCTGTGTCAAATAAATAATCTTTTTTAAATTTTTAAATTATTGTTAAAATATCTGTACTACTCAAAGCAATCTACACATTTTTTTTAAAGACTTTATTTATTCATTTGATAGAGATCACAAGTAGGCAGAGAGGCAGGCAGAGAGAGAGGAAGGGAAGCAGGCCCCCTGCTGAGCAGAGAGCCTGATGCGGGACTCTATCCCAGGATCCCGAGATCACGACCTGAGCCGAAGGCAGCGGCTTAATCCACTGAGCCACCCAGGCGCCCTGCAATCTACACATTTAAACCCACCCATATCATAGTTTGTATTTCTTTGGTGTTAGTTGTGATCTCTCCTCTTTCATTCATGATTTTATTTATTTGGGTCCTTTCTCTTTTCTTTTTGATAAGTCGGGCCAGGGGTTTATCAATTTTATTAATTCTTTCAAAGAACCAGCTCCTAGTTTCGTTGATTTGTTCTATTGTTTTTTTGGTTTCTATTTCATTGATTTCTGCTCTGATCTTTAGGATTTCTCTTCTCCTGCTGGGCTTAGGGTTTCTTTCTTGTTCTTTCTCCAGCTCCTTTAGGTGTAGGGTTAGGTTGTGTACCTGAGACCTTTCTTGTTTCTTGAGAAAGGCTTGTAGCGCTATATATTTTCCTCTCAGGACTGCCTTTGTTGTGTCCCACAGATTTTGAACCGTTGTATTTTCATTATCATTTGTTTCCATGATTTTTTTCAATTCTTCTTTAATTTCCCGGTTGACCCATTCATTCTTTAGAAGGATACTGTTTAGTCTCCATGTATTTGGGTTCTTTCCAAACTTCCTTTTGTGGTTGAGTTCTAGCTTTAGAGCATTGTGGTCTGAAAATATGCAGGGAATGATCCCAATCTTTTGATACCGGTTGAGTCCTGATTTAGGACCGAGGATGTGATCTATTCTGGAGAATGTTCCATGTGCACTAGAGAAGAATGTGTATTCTGTGGCTTTGGGATGAAATATTCTGAATATATCTGTGATGTCCATCTGGTCCAGTGTGTCGTTTAAGGCCTTTATTTCCTTGCTGATCTTTTGCTTGGATGACCTGTCCATTTCAGTGAGGGGAGTGTTAAAGTCCCCTACTATTATTGTATTATTGTTGATGTGTTTCTTTGATTTTGTTATTAATTGGTTTATATAGTTGGCTGCTCCCACATTGGGGGAATAGATATTTAAAATTGTTAAATCTTCTTGTTGGACAGACCCTTTGAGTATGATATAGTGTCCTTCCTCATCTCTTATTATAGTCTTTGGCTTAAAATCTAATTGATCTGATATAAGGATTGCCACTCCTGCTTTCTTCTGATGTCCATTAGCATGGTAAATTCTTTTCCACCCCCTCACTTTAAATCTGGAGGTGTCTTCGGGCTTAAAATGTGTTTCTTGGAGGCAACCTATAGATGGGTTTTGTTTTTTTATCCATTCTGATACCCTGTGTCTTTTGACAGGGGCATTTAGCCCATTCACATTCAGGGTAACTATTGAGAGATATGTATTTAGTGCCATTGTATTGCCTGTAAGGTGACTGTTACTGTATATGGTCTCTGTTCCTTTCTGATCTACCACTTGTAGGCTCTCTCTTTGCTTAGAGGACCCCTTTCAATATTTCCTGTAGAGCTGGTTTGGTATTTGCAAATTCTTTCAGTTGTTGTCTGTCCTGGAAGCTTTTAATCTCTCCTTCTATTTTCAATGATAGCCTAGCTGGATATAGTATTCTTGGCTGCATGTTTTTCTCGTTTAGTGCTCTGAAAATATCATGCCAGCTCTTTCTGGCCTGCCAGGTCTCTGTGGATAAGTCAGCTGCCAATCTAATATTTTTACCATTGTATGTTACAGACTTCTTTTCCCGGGCTGCTTTCAGGATTTTCTCTTTGTCATTGAGACTTGTAAATTTTACTATTAGGTGACGGGTGTGGGCCTATTCTTATTGATTTTGAGGGGCATTCTCTGAACCTCCTGTATTTTGATGCTCGTTCCCTTTGCCATATTGGGGAAATTCTCCCCAATAATTCTCTCCAGTATACCTTCTGCTCCCCTCTCACTTTCTTCTTCTTCTGGAATCCCAATATTCTAATGTTGTTTCGTCTTATGGTGTCACTTATCTCTCGAATTCTCCCCTCGTGGTCCAGTAGCTGTTTGTCCCTCTTTTGATCAGCTTCTTTATTCTCTGTCATTTGGTCTTCTATATCACTAATTCTTTCTTCTGCCTCATTTATCCTAGCAGTTAGAGCCTCCATTTTTGATTGCACCTCATTAATAGCTTTTTTGATTTCACCTTGGTTAGATTTTAGTTCTTTTATTTCTCCAGAAAGGGCTTTTATATCTCTCGAGAGGGTCAAAATGCCAACAACAAGTTTCACAGAACTAGAGCCGATAATTCTACAATTTGTATGGAACACAAAAACCTTGAATAGCAGAACAATCTTGAAATGCAAAACTGGAGGCATCACAATTCCAGACTTCAAGTTATATTATAAAACTGTGTTGATCAAAACAATAAAGTACTAGGATAAAAAGAGACACATAGATCAGTAGGACAGAGTAGAATACCCAGAAATAAACCCACAGTTTATGTATCCAGTGGTAAAAAGACAGTCTCTTCAACAAATGGTGTTGGGGAAACTGGAAAGCAACATGCAAAAGAATGAAACTGGACCACTTTCTTACACCACACACAAAAATAAACTCAAAATGGATTATAGACCTGAATGTGAAACCTGAAGCCATAAAAATCCTAGAAGAGAACACAGGGACTAACTTCTTTGACGTCAGCTATGGAACCTTTTTTAGATATATATCCTGAGACAAAGGAAACAAAAGCTAAAGTAAACTATTGGGACTATATCAAAATAAAAGTCTTCTGCACAATATAAGAAACAGTCAACAAAACTAAGAAGCAACCTGTTTAATGGGAGAAGATATTTGCAAATGACATATCCAATAAAAGTTTAGTATCCAGAATATATAAAGAACTTGTACAACTCAACACCAGAAAATAATCTAAATTAAAAATGGGCAGAAGGCATGAACATATGTTTCTCCAAAGATGACCAACAGATACATGAAAAGATATTCATCATCCCTTACCATCAGGGAAATGCAAATCAAATCTGCAATGAGATATCACCTCATACCTGTCAGATGACTAAAATCAATAACACAAGAAACAACATGTTGAGGAGGATGTGGAGAAAAAGGAACCCTCAACCCACTGTTGGTGGGAATGCAAACTGGTGAGTTAGTAGAAAGCAGTATGGAGGTTATTCAAAAATTTAAAATAGAACTACCCTACAATCCAACAAACACACTACTTGATATTTACCCACAGAATAGAAAAACACCAATTCAAATGGATACATGTACCCCTATGTTTATAGCAGCATTATTTAAGGTAGCCAAGATATGGAAGCAGCCCAAGTGTCCATTGATTGATGAATGGATAAAAAATGTACACACACACACACACAGAAGTATTATTCAGCCATAAAAAAGGATGAAATCTTGCCATTTGCAACATGGATGGAGCTAGAGGGTATAACGCTAAGCAAAATAAATCAGAGACAAATACTATTTGTGGAATACCATTTGATTTTACTTATGTGGAATTTAAGAAAGAAAACAAATGAGCAAGGGGAGGAAAAAAAAGAGAGAGAAATTGAGAAACAGACTCATAACTATGGAGAACAAACTAATGGTTACCAGAGGGGAGTGGGCAGGGGGATGGGTTAAATAGGTCATGGGGATTTAGTAGTGCACTTGTGGTGGGCACTGGGTGGTGAATGTAATTGTTAAATCACTATATTATACACCTGAAATGAATATAAACTTGTATGTTAACTAAAAATAAAAACTTTTTTTTTTTAAGATTTTATTTATTTATTTGAAAGACAGAGATCACAAGTAGGCAGAGAGGCAGGCAGAGAGAGAGAGAGAGAGAGAGGGAAGCAGGCTTCCTGCGGAGCAGGGAGCCCGATGCGGGGCTCGATCCCAGGACCCTGAGATCATGACCCGAGCCGAAGGCAGCAGCCCAAACCACTGAGCCACCCAGGCGCCCCAAAAAATAAAAACTTTTTTTAAACGTTATTTTTAAACATCAAAAACAAACAAAACAAACCAAAAAAAAAGGTAAAGCAGTCCACCAGACTGAAATGAACTATATGTTGGAACTTTCAGGCAGAAACATTTAAACAACTGTGATTAATACATAAAGGATCTAGTAGCACCTGGGTGGCTCAGTTGGTGGAGCATGGGACTATTGACCTTGGGGCTGTGAGTTCAAGCTCCAATTTAGAGATCACTTTTTTTTTTTTTTTTTTTAATGTGTAAAGGATTTAGTGGAAAAGATGAACTGTATTCATGAACTGTTGGGATATTTTAGCAGAGAGATGAAAACTAAAAAAGAGTCAAATGGAAATCTTGGAGATAAACATGGTATCAAAGATGAAGAATTTTTTCAATAGGTTTATGTGCAGACATGACACAGCTAAGGAAAGAATCAGTAAACATAAAGATCGATTAATAGGAATTTTCCAAAGTAAAGTACAACAGAGAAAACAATGAAGCATCCAGGAACTGTGTGTGGTCTAACATACATGTAATTCGGTCCAAGAAGAAGAGAGAGAAAAATGAGACAAAAAATATTTGAAGATTATGGTCAAGAATTTTTCTAAATTAATGAAGGTGCTCAGAAACTCTCAAACTGAATAAATAAAACCCAGATCATCCTGCACTGTATTCAGGCAGGGAGGAAAGGCCACAGCTCTCAACTCTGTCTTATCCCTTGTCTCCGGAACACCATGGAGGAGCTCTCCCCAGGTATCACTGATATCACTACACTGTGAATTTAAGACTCTGGCCCAGTGTAAATACAGTGATTTTCCCTTAGTGCCAGCGTCACAGCCAAGGGAGACTAACTGGGATTACCTAAGTAAGACATGAGACTGCATTCCTCAGTGTGTCCGTGTAAATGAGAAACATTACTGCTGTCAGATGTTCAGTTGTGGGGAAGAAAGGTTTTTCATCAGTTTTCACTGTGTTTATAGCATAGTAAAAGCTTTGTAAAATAGGGAAGTAAAGAAGCCCCTTCAATCTGGTTTTCCCCTCAGGTTTCTTTTTCCTCATGATATATATTATGTCATCATGAAACATAAACAGTACAGGCATTTTGTTGGTCTCATCACTCAGAACATTGCCTAGCAACTGTTAATTTATTCCACAAATATTTAAATGACTTCTATATATCAGACTCTTTTCTAGACATTTGGGTAGATAGCTGTAAGGTCCAGGCTTTCATGGAGTTTACATTCTAGTGGGGGACATGGATAGCAAAACACACCAACAAATGAGAGTATTAGAAAGTAGTACCTGGGGGTGCCTGGGTGGCTCAGTGGGTTAAAGCCACTGCCTTCGGCTCAGGTCATGATCCCAGGGTCATGGAATCGAGCCCCACATCGGGCTCCCTGCTCAGCGGGGAGCCTGCTTCCTCCTCTCTCTTTGCCTGCCTCTCTGCCTACTTGTGATCTCTGCCTGTCAAATATATAAATAAAATCTTTAAAAAAAAAAAAAAAAGAAAGAAAGAAAAAAGAAAGTATTACCTGGGGGCCACCTGGCTGGCTCAGTCGGTAGAGCAAGTGAGTTTTGATCTCAGGGTCGTGGGTTCAAGCCCCATGTTGAATGTAAGGGTTACTTAAATAAATAATAGGGGCCCCTGGGTGACTCAGCCGGCTAAGCATCTGCCTTCGGCTTAGGTCATGATCCTGGGGTCCTGGGATTGAGCCCTGCATCAGGCTCCCTGCTCAGTGGGGAGCCTGCTCCTCTCTCTCTCCCTCTGCTACTCCTACCACTCATGTACTCCTTCTCTCTCTCTGTCTCTCTCTCTTGCTCTCTGATAAATAAAATCTTCTTAAAAATAAATATATATATAATATATAATATTTACGTATTATACATTATATGAAATATATTTTCAAAATAAATAATAAAAGGAGGATTACCTAGTATGAGATGATAAAATGGGACAGCTAGAGAGGGAGTGACTAGGGAGGATAGTCAGGGCAGTCTTCTCTGAGCTGGATTGATATTAACATCCCAGGGAAGATACTTAGGGAAATGCTGGGCCCTACAGGAAATAAAGACAGTAACATACCATCAGAAATATCATTTGTAAATTAGGACTTGTTCTTTCCTCCCTTTCTTTTGGGTCATCTCAGTGCCAATCCCAAGGTGCTCTTTTACAAAGCACCAGATCAAAGAAAGAGTGAGAAGACATCTGATCACCCTTACCCACTTCGGAGACCTGCCTCTTCCCATGTCACTAACCCTGACAGGACCTGCCACCTTCAAAAAAGACTCATGACTGTAATAGTCATAATAAGATAAGAATTTATCATAATTCATTTAGCAGGTATTTTATTGAGTATTTCCTGTAGCCAGGCACTGCTAGTAACACAGCAGTGAGCAAGACAGACAGAAACCCTTGTCCTCAAGGAAGGCAGGGACCCTGATTTTGTTTTGGATATTTGGGACACATTAAGGTCTGGTTCTAGAAGAAATGTCTTGTCCCCTCCCTTCCCCCACTACCATCACCACCCTTTTGTTTTCTTCTCTTTCCAAAGGTCAAATCTACTTAGCTTCCTGATTATAAAAAGGAGAATAGAGTTTAGGTAGCTCAAATGTAGCAAATTTGGCTCTGATTTTGTGGAATCCTAACACTTCATGTAGCTATCCAGAGTTGAGGTCAGTGGAGAGGCTTTTTCTGAAGAATCAGGAGAATGACACTTCCATTGGAATTTGGTCATGTTCTGATTAAAGATTTATTCTCAAATCTTCTCCAAACCCAGATTCAGAAATCTCTGGAGTTTATTTCCAATGTAATTTTATTGGAAATGATAGAAACGGTAGAGCACTTTATCACTAATCTCTCCTCCCAGCAAGGCCTCTATGACAGGGCATATTGCTTTAAGCACTGGTGCCGAATGGTCAGAGAAAGCACCTCAAAGCAGTACATTAAAATTTTCACAGTCTGGAAATAAATCAGGCCACATGTGTATTTGCTCAGCTCTACCAACACAGATGCAATGCGTGCTTTTTGCTTTGTTAAGGCAATGATGTCATTTTAGCTATGTGAAAAATGACTTAAAATGTGTTTTAGTTTTAGTTGAGCTGTCAATTTTTATTTTGTCTAGCTTTAAATATGTGGGTTTCACATGTTAACATGCACCAGCAGTTATTGGTAAGTATCCCATTCATTAATAACATTTTTCAAGACTTAGAGGAGAAAAGAAACTAAACATTTGTTACTTAGCATTAATTTATGATCATTGTAATTACACTCTTGATAACTTGAACATGAGGGAAAAAATTTGGGGGGGAATGATGAAAGGATTTTTAAATATGATTTTAATAAGGTGGTTCCCCATGGCTGGGATCTGTTTGGAGAGTACATTAATGTTTCTTGTGTTTCTTTAGTTTGGGTTTCAGTTCAGCAAACATTTGTTGAGTATATGCCAAACTTTGTATTTTGTAAGGAGCAAAATTGAAAGATTTGCCCTTGCGTCAGGGGTTAGAATTTCAAAACCATGCTGGGCATCCCAGTACATGCTTTTGTACACGTGCACACAGCCCAGATCTTTGAGAGGGTGAGTTTCAGTTAGGGTCTGTTAGCTTGGGCAAGAGAGACAGTTGGCTTAGGTTATTTCTAATAGCTTTTAGCTTTTTCTCACTTTTTGGAATGCTTTGATCGCTTGAAAAAAGCCCTGCCACTATGAACTAAATTGTGTGAAGTCAAATATTCATCTTTCTGGAATTCTTCTTCCCTCCTCTTTTATTTTTATTTAGGAGCAGTGATGGAAAAGGATTCCAGAAATAGAGTGGCATAGATGTCAAGGTGCAACTACAACCATAAAGTAAGGTAGAGAACAGGAGCAAATAATCAAATATGTCTTCCTCCCCTGAAGGGAGTTCGTTCTTTTCTCCAAACACTGCTCCCCTGGCTGTTAGAACAGTGGTAATCATCAGTCCGAAGCCATCCCTGCCCTACTTCAGCTAGAAAGTATTAGTACCATCGCAAAGTGGCTTTGGGATTTGGTTTTTGTCTCTGAATGATCCGGATAAATTGAGGGATTTCTCCCCTTGACTTTTTTTGTGGGTGGAGAAAAAACTAAGGTTCTGTTATAGCAGTTTATTCTGCAAACATGTGAGGCCTCTGTACTCATCACAGTTCTAGACGCAGGATTAGAAATAAAACATGGATCCCACATCGATGTACAGTGTGAAGTTCTCCCTGGGAAACATGGTGTACAGACACAACATCAGTAGAAGACATAAAAAGTGATGTATAATCAAGTGCCACGTAGCACATCTGTAGTACATTCTGTCAGCAAATAGTTATAATACCTCTCATGAGTCAAATACTGCTGATATACCAGGATACTGACATTTTTAGAAAAAGATTTCATACGGTTTCTGTGTATGAAAAGAAGAAATATTCTGTAAGTTATTTAAACATAAAGTGACATTCTTCCTGTTCTCCATGTCCTTTTGCTAAATATTTGCTAATATCTTTTTAATTGTGACCTAGTTTAGCCAGAAAAATAGAAAAATAGAAGTCATTTATTATGAGAAAAACTGTATGAAGAGTACTGCCCAAACTGCTGCTTCTGTCACAAATGTAATGCCGAATCCAAAGCCTACTTGCTTTGGACATTGAGAAGCCATTGTTGCAGACTTGACTGTGCAGTGAACAGTTTTGTGACCTTTAGCAAACCACCTGATCTTTTTGTGCTGAGGTTGTTCTCAATTGTCCAAAACATAATTCTCCAAAGGACTCAAGTCAAATGCTGACTCCTCTGAGAAACTTTTTCTGATCTCTCATCTTCCTTCTGGCCCATCGCTCTCTTCTCACTTCACTACCTCGTCGTCTTGAAGGACACTTTCTGACACCTAAACTCCCTCAGTTTGGGGCTCCATCTCTTTTCTGTGACCGTATATCTTTTTTATATCTACCTACACTGTTTTCAACACATCTAGATGCCAATCAACACATGCCTGTCAATTTAGAGGATTTTTTGTGTTTCATTTCTTGTGGTAATAGATGTTAAAATTGTACTAGATAAAAGAAGTTATTTAAAATACCAGACTTTTCAAGTGCTACGTTACATCGTAATTTCATGCAGATACTTGCACCAATGGTGACAGTCCCAGGTGAAAAGGATTAGTAACTGGTAAATAGTTTCTTATGCAGTAGTAAATATAAAACTTGGGCTGTTTTTGTTTTTGTTCTAGTTTTTGTTTTTTACTGTTGAAAAATGTTACCACGTTTGTTGACAGTAGGTATTGTATGTGTTCTACACAAAACTTTTATTTTATGGCGTGGGTTTATTTTTGTTTGAAATTGGAAGGTGTGTTGGAATTTGAATGCTTTAAAAGGTTAATAATGTCAACATTAGATTTCCCAACATAGGCTTGCATGAAACATTTGAGATATAATAAGTCAGCCCTAACTCAAACAAATTATAACATATCTTTTTAATATATTACTGCTTTTATTCTATAATAAGTGAATTTGATACAGTAAAATAAACAACCAGGTTATCTGGAAAGCTCAGTTACTTAAACTTTGAGTACTTTTATCAAAAGGAGACAAATGAGGGGGAGCCTGGGTGGCTCAGTGGGTTAAAGCCACTGCCTTCGGCTCAGGTCATGATCCCAGGGTCCTGGGATTGAGCCCCGCATCAGGCTCTCTGCTCAGCGGGGAGCCTACTTCCTCCTCCCTCTTTCTCTGCCTGCTTCTCTGCCTACTTGTGATCTCTGTCTGTTAAATAAATAAAATCTTTAAAAAAAAAAAAATGAGACAAATGAGAATATTTTGTTGCAAGCCACACCAGAGATTTACTTATTTAAAAATATTTGGGGGTGCCTGGGTGGCTCAGTCAATTAAGCATCTGACTCTTAATTTTGGCCTAGGTCATGATCTCAGGGTTATGGGATTGAGCCCCCACATCAGGCTCCATGCTGAGCATGCCTGCTGAAGATTCTCTCTCTCCCTCTCTCTCTCTGCCCCTCCTCACCACCATGCACCCTCTCTTTCAAAAATAAATCAAAATTTTAAAAATAACCATATACACTATGGAGTAGTATGCCTCCATCAGAAAGGATGAATATCCAACTTTTGTAGCAACATGGATGGGACTGGAAAAGACTATGCTGAGTGGAATAAGTCAAGCAGAGAGAGTCAATTATCATATGGTTTCACTTACTTGTGGAGCATAACAAATATGGAGGACATGGCGAGTTGGAGAGGAGAAGGGAATTGGGGGAAATTGGAAGGGGAGGTGAACCATGAGAGACTATGGACTCTGAAAAACAATCTGAGGGGAATGAAGTGGTGGGGGGGTGGGAGGTTGGGGTACCAGGTGGTGGGTATTATAGAGGGCACAGATTGCATGGAGCACTGGGTGTGGTGCAAAAATAATGAATACTGTTATGCTGAAAATAAATAAATGTAATTAAAAAATTTTTTTTAAATAACAAGCATTTTGTCTCATGGCATGGAACTTATGAGACCATTTTTTTTCTGGAATTATAAGTACTGGTGTCCTTAACAATTTCTAAATCCAGTTTTCAAGGACTCAGTCACCTATATGACTGGGTTTGGTAGGCAGAAAAGTTGTTCAGTCCCAAAGGTTGAATGAGACAGCATCTAGGCTTTTTGGTAGTTATTCAAGTACATTTACATGAAAAGTAGTTTTAAATGATATTCTTCTTGAAAACTTAAGTGTCTGTCAAAGAAAGTTCTGACATCTTTTTATAACATATTAAATAATTCTTGACTTAAACACCGGTTTTATGAAAAACTGCTAGTGTTTGACAGAAATTACTGCTGCAAAGCATAAGAAAGTATGTTTTGCGTTCTCTGAGGGAAAGTACTTCTTAGCACTGTGAGGGAAAAATTTCTAGAACATATGTAATTAAGAGATAGCTTTTATGTTCTATTCAACTTAGTTGCTTTTTTGCTTATAATGAGAGAACACTGTTGGAGCTTTGTAATAGCCCTCCCAACTAATGACCAAAGCCATTTTATTAGCACTTCTGTGGGTATAGATACTACTATTGTGAGCTTCCAACTTTGTTTGGTATCTTTTTAAAAATTTTACTTCCAAAACTTGAATGTTCTTTTGAACAAGTTAGAGAGTGACTCTGCAGAATCATCAATTACCAAAATTTGCTGTTAACCTGATTGGAATCCTTTCCTGATGAGTGCCTACCAGAATTGTTCTTGACAGGGTCACTGGTGAATGCCATAATGCTAGGTCCAATGTTAACTTATCTTCCTTGACATTGGCCTTGGACACTCCAGTCTCTCCCTTCTTCCTTCCCCAGGCTTCTTGGTTCTGTTTACTGACAGCCAGCTCATTCTGCTGTGCTAGTTCTCCTTTGCAAACTTCTAAATGTTAGCTGTCCTCAGGGTTCAGTAACTGAGCCAGTTGTCTATACTAACTCCTTAGATGGTTTGATCTCTTTCATAGCTTTACAATCTCCACTTTGACATCTAATAGGTGTTTCAAACTTAACATATCCAAAACCAAATTCCTTATCCCCACACCTCCTCTGGTTCTTTACACCAGAAACCAGCCTATCATCTAATCCTATTAAGGTCTACCTTTGAAATATATCCAACCACTTCCATAACTACCAACCACCATGATTTCTAAGTTACTACTTTTCAGAAAGCCTCTGAGTTTTTACTTAAGGAACTTTAGCCAACTATAACTACTAATTCTTTTAAATTTTCCTGATGTAAATACATGCTTCCACTTTTGTCTTCCTCCATTCTGTTCACCATATAGGTCCTGCCACTTCTCTGTTCAAACCATCCCCTCTTCCTGTCTCACTCAGAATAAAGGGAATACCTTCATGGCCTCTGGCAGCTGCACTAACTTATATCCCTAGTGTCTTGAATGGTGCTTAATTCATGGTAGGCAGTCATAAATATGTGACTAAATGAATTATTTGTAAACATGAAATATGATTTGGGATTTAAAAAATAAAGGTTAAACTTCATCAAATAGCTTAATTATCTCAATATAGATTAAAATATTCCTTGGATTAAAATTGGATAAAAATACATTGGATTAAAATATTCCTTTAATATTGAACTTTCTATTTAGCATTCACTAAAAGAATTATTTTTTATTTCCCAAATTGACTTAATTTGAAATAAACTTATCAAGACCAAGAAGGTGCTCAAAAATTTATTTCAAAGCCTCTCAATTTTTTCTTTAAGAGACTTCAACTCACTGCTGTGATTTTCTTTAAAAAAAAAAAAGGCTTAAAGTAAGTATCTATTGTGTGGTTTTTTCTTACTCTGAAAAACATTATGTAGGTATTTTGGTAAAATTGTAGTTAAAGTTTCCTTTCAAAGGCAACTCTTCTCTATTACAAACCAACTAATTGATTCACCTCACTTATGCATCAACATGAATATTAACATTTTGGCTGAAGTGAGCTGGAAGTAGCAAATAACTTAAATCCTTGCCTTTAGTGTACTGCCTTGATGACTTTCTAGTTCACAGGTATATATTTCTTAATTTTCTTTTTTTTTTTTTTTTAAGATTTTATTTATTTGTGAGAGAGAGAGAGGAAACACAAGCAGGGGATGTGGGAAAGAGGGAACCTGGTGTGGGCTCAATCCCAGGACCCTGGGATCATGACCTGAGCTGAAGGCAGATGCTTAACAACTGAGCCACCCAGGTGCCCCTCTTAATTTTCTAACTAAAAATTATCTAGTGATATTTTCTAGCTTTAGCAGATCCAGAAACTGTAGTTAGAGCTACCTTTAATCAAGTGTGATTCTTTTGTTCCTTTCAGTGTACCATTATTATTAACTGAACCAAATCAGTCAACGTACTGGAGTGCCCAACCAGCATATTGGTGTTTGATTCATTGTTGAATAATTAAACAAGCTAACATAGAACCATATCACATTATAACCACTACACATAGAAATTTAAATTTCCTTGAGTAGCTTAAATATGGTTAGCATTCTCATCTGATTCAAGAAGATGACCCAAACTCATTTTAGTTGATAATTAAGATACACAGTATTTTTAGTCATCAGGCCATATAAATGACTAAATTGCTTTCAAGTCTCCAGTCCTTAGTTGGAATCTCTCTGTTCCTGCTGATTATTTCATAATCAAATAAGATTGTTTTCACAGAGTTGCCATTTTCACTGGAGCATTCAGTGTTCTAAAGCTCAGGTTATTGTCTACTTGGGTTTACATCATTGTGTATCATTTGTGTGATACACAACTGGGTTGTTTTGTTGGTGTTGTTTTAAGCTCTTAGAGACAAATCTCCTGTCATCTCGTTCTCCCCTTTCTTCTTGTAATGTCTTCTCAAGTGCTTTGTACAAAGTGAATTCCTTTTTTTTTTTTTCAGTGTAACAGTATTCATTATTTTTGCACCACACCCAGTGCTCCATGTAATCCATGCCCTCTCCAATACCCACTACCTGGTTCCCCCGCCCCTTCAAAACCCTCAGATTGTTCTTCAGAGTCTGTAGTCTCTCATGGTTCACCTCCCCTTCCAATTTCCCTCAACTTCCTTCTCCTCTCCATATCCCCTTGTCCTCCATGCTATTTGTTATGCTCCACAAATGAGTGAAACCATATGATAATTGACTCTCTCTGCTTGACTTACTTCACTCAGCATAATCTCTTCCAGTCCTGTCCATGTTGCTACAAAAGTTGGGTATTCATCCCTTCTGATGGAGGCATAATACTCCATATTGTATATGGACCACATCTTCCTTATCCATTCGTCCATTGAAGAGCATCTTGGTTCCTTCCACAGTTTGGCGACCGTGGCCATTGCTGCTATAAACATTGGGGTACAGATGGCCCTTTTTTTCACTACATCTGTATCTTTGGGGTAAATACCCAGTAGTGCAATTGAGGGTCATAGGGAAGCTCT